>NC_135507.1:22500874-22639610 GCF_052857255.1 Amblyomma americanum | reverse complement strand
TGCCAAGGTGGCACTGCAATTGTTCCATTCGGTGACTCAAAACGAACCTGCGCTGCCAAGGTGGCACTGCAATTGTTCCATTCGGTGACTCAAAACGAACCTGCGCTGCCAAGGTGGCACTGCAATTGTTCCATTCGGTGACTCAAAACTGCTTTTGTCAGCCGCTTGGGCCGCTGCAAAGGCGAGAACACATTCTGAGCGATTAGATACCCGCGTTTGGCTGACAGCATTCATTGCCTAGCTTCTCTCGGCGTAGCCCAGATAGCTGACGCACGGCACGACAGAGCGCGGAGGCTCACGCCAATAAGCGCCTGAAGGTGGCGCGGGAAAGTACTAAGAGTACTACCCAAATCTGCTTGCTCTTCTCGCTAGGCAGTGTGTTATGGCGCTGCAGTCGGTACCCGCAAACTTCAGCGCAAGTTCTCCATAAGGACACGACACTCATACGACACAGAAACCTAGTCGAAAAACACAGCAGCCGAGTTTCTGTCGTCACGACAGATTTTCTGTAATGCTTCTCTCCATGAACTTGTACTATGAACAGAAATGTTCGCACTGACTACAAAACTTTGCGCAGTAGACTGCAGAAGAGTACTGCAGAACCACACAAAAGATCTGTCGTTACAACAAAACATTTTGTCGTATTTTTGACACGGTTCTCTCGCTTTTTTCCGACTGGGAACTGCTGCAACACTTACTCAACGTACTATAGTCTGATACAACTCAAGAACGAAGCGACAGATGCTCCTCAAATGAGGCCCTCCACCAAATGGCATCCACCGACTCTCATGATACCGCGGTTAATCCGATTAAGCCGTGGCTATTCCCCATTCATCTGCCACCCCCCTGCGATTTCACACTATACTCGGATACAACTTAAGAACGCAGCGGCTTCTCTCCTTGAAAGGACCCCCATTCCAGCCAATGGCGTCGGCCAATACTCATAAGAGGTAGATGAAAGGGGATAACCCCTTCTCTGTATGGTGGGGGATAGACATCAGTCTCCATTGTGACGCCACTCCCTGCCTGCATTGTCACGCAAGCAGGCTCATGAGAATCGGCCGACGTCATTGGCTGGATGGGGGTCCTTTGACGGGGGAAAAGCCGCTGCGTTCTTGAATTGTATTCCGTTATATAGAGCAGGTCCAAAGGGATCGGCAAAGATGGAGAGAATCGGTCGACGCCATTGGTTGGAGGGGCTCCTTTGAGGCGCGTTTACAGCTTTGTTCTTGAGCTATTTCCGACTAAAAAAACGCGCAAACCGATGTCGCGCATGCGTGGTGCTCTGTATATCGCATGTGTGTTCTATGGCGCCCGACAGTTCATGGCGCCAAGCGCTCCCTCTGCTAACAGTCTGCGCAGCCCTTTTTGTCTGCAGCGTGTGACTGACGATGCGCAACAGGCGGAGTATATACCAACTAAGCGAGATGTGGCTGCTGAGTCAGGTATGCAATCCTGTTTGTATATTACTTCACAGTATAAGCTGCTTAGGCGCCCCCCCCCCCCCCCCCCCCCCCCCCCGCCAAGACAAATGCAGATCGCGCGACACCGACGAGGCCTAACAAAAGACAGCGCTTTTCCACCAGGCCCGTCACAACAACAAAAAAAAAAGAGTAGTATCCGCTGGAACATCCTATGCATACAACCTTCCCAGCTATATCCGCCTGTTCGGCGCGCATTACGCACACACGCATATTTATGAAGAGAATTTCAGCTGCAATATATTAAGCCAACACATAATATTACGGAAGGTGGAAAGGCTGCAGGTAACGCCTTTTTAAAGCCTACGCTCCATCCCAGTTGAAGCAAGTGTAGGACCGTTCGCACAGGCTATGGTCAAAAACACCGCCATCATTATAAGACGACGGCAGTTAAGTGATAGTAAACAAATGGTCGGATTACCGCTAGTATTAAGTGTGCTTTGGAAGTACATGCCTTTAACTATATACCACTCGTCTTTACACAAGATATGTTTAATAACGGTAATGGTACCGGTTGCCTTCGCTTTCATGCAATGAATAGAAGTGGTGGGTGCACTGTTCTACACAGCAGAACGAGTTCACATAAAGAATGCCCTTCACTGACGCACTGTTCTGGCTCACGATAAACGTTTTCCGCTTTCAGCAACGCGGCGTTAACCGCTGTGTAGTGTGTAACGTGTTCTCGCTAACTTCCCCATCTAGCGCTCCCTGTCTGCATTTCTCGAGCACGAAATGTGACGGAAGTTCCAGAATCGGACCGTACTTGAGAGCAGTCGCAACGCGCCCACGGCCACACCGGCTCAAATGAATGCATCTCATCGCGCAGCATCTGTAATTAGCACGCGTTTGCACGTGCTAAAAGACCTTCCAGCGCGGTGAACTTCAGCTCTGAGGCACGAACCAAGAGCCGCACGATCGATCAAACGACTTCTTGACAATCGATTTAACGACTCGGCTTAACGCACGAGCAAGCCGGAAAGAAAAAGGTCGGCAATGTCAGACCGCGTAGCCGAGTAGGTTATTCATTATGGGACAATAAAAGCGGGCGGCCGGCAAAATGAGCGAAGAAAGGTCGATTTCTTTCGTAACAGCCGCAAAGCGAGGCGATGGACTGCGCAATTTCATGGCTGTTGAGTCCACAGAATGTATAACAGACCATGACAGCCTTTACTTTTATGCCTGTGCTTGTACTGAACGGGGGAGAAAAAAAAAGCCATTAACGGACCCCTCGACGACAAGCCTCGCTGCTTAGAAGTACGTAATCGGGCGCACAGGACCCGGGCTTAAAAAATAACGACCGCGCTTCTTGCGGCTGGCGCCATCTAGAGGAGGAACCCCGAACTATTCAGTTTTATTACTTTTTTTTTTCTGCCATAGCTCTCCCCCCACCCCCCTGTTTTTTTTTTTTTTTCTGACGGACAATGAGCGTGTGTGTTGCCTTCTATTTGCCGTTACCATATGTTCCCTTCTACACTTCGTACGCGACTTGAGAATTCGATTACGGTTCATCCTTCATTTCGATCTTTTCCTTCAGTGCAAAACAGCCTGGAGGGGACGGGCATACAATAATACACTATGGGGACATTTCCCGACAGCTTGTTTATAATTGCTCAGCAATACGATCGAATTCGCACGACTAATTCGTGCCACAGCGATATGACTCGCACTGAACCCCTAACAATGTGCTTCCAAACACATAGTACCGGACAGCTCTGTCTTTTCACCCGACATGAGCTACGCCATGAAGTTCCTGCATATGGAGAAGGTATTTTAAAATTTTGTATTTTGCCTTTCTGCCCCTGCTACATTATTGGAATTTATAGAAGCCGAGACAAAACCCGTCCGAGATGAACAGTAAGGTGAGCGATATCCAAGCAGAACTGGGGCAATATGTACCCGCCACTGTTTTTCTGGTATCAGAGATCCTCCGATCACGACAAAATGTCGAATTTTAGCCGAAAACAGAGGAAGCACAATGCGCCTTCTAACGTAAAGTGACGCAGTGTATTATTCAGTCCCTCCAGCCTATATTGATAGATCTTTGGCGCTACCAGAATTCATTTCATCTGAATTTCTCGTCGGCTTTTGGCGCGTGATTCAAGTCTGCGAGAGTGAGGTCAAACACGTAGCTCGCTTTGGCTACTCTAGGAATGGATTTTCGAAAATTTGTCAGCGATGATGGCTAAATCATGAAAGGGGAAAAATGCTTAAAAAGTGGGCAGTCAATATATCATGAGAGCCATCATTACAGCAGGACTTCCACTGCGGCCCGAAAGGTATAAAAATTAAAATAGAACAACATGTGCGAAAGGATCGGGAAATACTTCAGAAGCACAGGACAGAAACGTGAAAGAAAGAAAAAGTATTTACACGTGCAAAGAAACGCCCAATTAGCAACACTGCATTGCCGATAGGCATAGCCTCCTTGTTTTTGTCACAGGTGGTCTTCTTTTTCTAGTGTCGCGCAGTTCATCACTAAGATCATTGAATACCGCAGCAGAATCGTGTTTTCTCTTTTTTGACTGCGATCTATAAAACTGTCGACTTGATACACCTGTCTATTAGTGTACTTTTAAGGAAGTTCTTGTAGACAGGTGCATTGAAGTCGTTCGCAAAGCCATGTTATTTTCTGTTGTCTAGAAACCGTGCGAAGACTGCAATACACGCAGTACTAATTATTATCCTCAAAGAAACCCGATTTCATTTCACTTCAAGCTCCGTGTACGAACCATGCAGTGTAACCCCAAAAAGCAAAACTTCTTGCACTAATACTCGGTGATCTTTAAATGAACATGATAGTTATCTCGCAGATTTTTGATCAGCGCCCCATATAATTAGTAGGCTTTTACGTACTTGCAAAATATGATCATTCCAGGTTAGATGCTTGCATAGTAGGCGGCTTAAATATTTTACCACTGGCTTTGGTGGTTGATGAATACCGTAACGGTGACAACAAATTTAACAAAGACAGTTCAAAAGCATTGGTTGCCTGAGGCAAGCTAGCTAACGCGGATTTCTGAAACCCAATATGTCGCCTTGTCACGATTTATAAAATACGGAGTATTTTTCAAAGCTTTCAAATCCTTCCATGCAGTCCGTGATATCTAGAATAAAAGTGCCGCAGTCTGCACGCTGAAAAATGCTTGATTTAATAGGCAACGAACCTACACTGACTAAGTGACGAACAGTATTGGCCATGCGGCCGCCGCGGTGGCTGAGTGGTCATGGCGCTCGGCTGCCGGCCCGAAAGACGCGGGTTCGACCCCGGCCGCGGCGGTCGAATTTCGATGGAGGCGAAATTAGAGGCCCGTGTGCTGTGCGATGTCAGAGCACGTTAAAGAACCCCAGGTGGTCGAAATTACCGGAGCCCTCCACTACGGCGTCCCTCATAACCTGAGTCGCTTTGGGACGTTAAACCCACAGAAACAAAACCAGTATTGACCATGCAGTAGAAGATACTTTATTACTCCAAATATACTAGAATGACGTAGTAGTGTAGACAAAGAATTCATGAAGAAACGAACCGCGAAAACGAAGTTAATTATCCAGTCCACCTTTAGAGCTTGGTCTACGCTATGGATTACGGATTACCATAATCCGATAATTCTTATAGCCGCAAAGTTGTGTTCTTGATTCTTGTGAAGCGAAATTTTTCGAACGCGTATGATCGCTTCCGGAGAGGGATTTGCAGCTCTTGACCTGGTCCCTCCAAACGCTGTAGTTTCAATGCTATTCCGAACACTACTAATCACCTGCTGTGCCAGGCTACTGTGCTTTGTCCGGAGGATTGTTTTTTCTTTGTATAGAAAGGGAGTTTTGAAATTAAACCTTTGGCACAGTGTGTGCTATTATTCAGATGCTTTTGAGCGTTTCCACAACCATATAGTACGGTTGCCCACGCCAACGGATTCCCAGCAGAGCGCCTCATTCGTTGGTGACTGCGTATCAAAACTGGCAGCATTTTTGATAAGTTCGTCGCATAAAGAATTTGCTGGCTGGCAATAAAAGAGACCAGAGTGGATGTCGTTGAGCGAGACTGACTTGAAGCCCCCCACATTTCTCCGAAAAATCCCTCTCACGCGGCTCAACACAATAACGGCGTCTAATCGATTTCGCCTGTCCGGCACGCAAAAGGTGGACCTAATCAGAGTTCCGTAATCAAACCAATTACGCAACTGCGACCTAATTCCCAGGCATTCCCCGCGCGGTAGCTCTCGGGATGTGCGGTTAGTCGGCTATCGATGTATGGCGCACTGCTAGTTTTCTTTTCGCTGCTAGGAACAGTTCTGAGCAGTTCGTGTGAATGTCGCCACTGGCGGGACAGGCAGTTAAGCTCCGAGCATTGGACCAATAAGAACGCCGGATTTTGATGCATGGACCCTACGATGAGTTTCAGGGACTTTATCCGGTCTCCTTGCTAATCGTGTTTCGTCCGTAAACTGCAGCGGCTTCTGTGTCAGTGAAGAAACAATGAAATTAAAAAAAAGTTGTTTTGCAGCGCTCTGTGTTGTGTCCCTTCTGTCGCGCTGTTACATATCAATGTTTTGGGGTGACAGAAAAAACTGCATACCATTCTCATGAGACAAAAAAGAAGAAAAAAAAGGCGAAAAATCCAAGTCATGCTGATGGCTTTCCCTATACCATGCGCTCAATTGGGACATCGTAATTATACTACATGACAATGAAATCGACCCGAAAGCGGACCAGGTCCGTTGTCGTATCGGAAACTCTTCTTTAGCACTCAGCTGTGGCTCTGTTAACTTTATATCGAAAAAGCGATGTAGGTGCGGGACTGCGGCTCTCAGACTACAGCGAGGATGACCTGCAAATATGCGAAATATGTAGCCGGTGCAGATTGTGGGTGCTTACATTTAGTTTAATACAAGCTATGATAGACATACAATTAAAGCGACTCACTTGAGTTCAAGCGGGTAATTTTTTTTTTTCGTTCAAGGGGAGTGCATAAAAGGTAAACTTGATCGCTTTTGTAGCGTCTAAATAGTTAATGACGACAATAAGCAAAAGAAATTTTTCATCGGAATCTGTTTTCTCCTATGAAAATAATAATTGGTATTTTGGGGAAAGGAAATGGCGCAGTATCTGTCTCATATATCGTTGGACACCTGAACCGCGCCGTAAGGGAAGGGATAAGAGAGGGAGTGAAAGAAGAAAAAAAGAGTTAGGTACCGTAGTGGAGGGCTCCGGATTAATTTCGACCACCTGGGGATCTTTAACGTGCACTGACATCGCACAGCACACGGGCGCCTTAGCGTTTTTCCTCCATAAAAACGCAGCCGCCGCGGTCGGGTTCGAACCCGGGAACTCCGGATCAGTAGTCGAGCGCCCTAACCACTGAGCCACCGCGGCGGGGCAACCTATGAAAATGGAAAGCGGTTTTTGGGGAAAGGAAATGACGCCGCTACTCTCACTTATCTCGGTGGACACCTCAACCGCGCTGTAAGGGAAGGGATAAAGGAGGGAGTGAAAGAAGAAAGAGGTGCCGTAGTGGAGGGCTCCGGAATAATTTCGACCACTTGGGATCTTTTACGCGTACTGACATCGCACAGCACACGGGCACCTTTGTTGCGTTTCGCCTACATCGAAACGCGGCCGCCGCGGTCGGGTTCGAACCCGGGTACTCCGGCTCAGCTTACCGCAAGCTTGTTTCTGTGTAGCTGCGTTTGTGTTATCTATATAAAAAGAAGAGGTCTGGGTGGCTGAGTCTTTGGTTCTAGAACACATAAGATTCATGGAGAAACTAACAAAAAATTATTACCGTGCACAGTCAGCCCACTTTATCTCGTTATCATAATTACACAGCGCCAACAAGGCCACGGAACTTATCAAATCTGCGTTAGTGTATGCGGAAAGGAACGAGAGCGTGCTTTAAACAATGCTCCATTAGGAAGAGGAAACGAAGGAGTGAATTTGACTCGGCAGTGAGGGCCATTATCCAATTTATCTAACCAGAGAACAATAACACGCCGGACCGTCCATCTTGGAGTTGGAGTTAGCCCAATCGGAATATTATGACTCGTTTAAACGTCGGCCTGAATACAAAGCTCGAAGATAAGAAAACGTACCGCTGATATCTGCCCGAAATCAGCGGCGCTTTCCCACGCCACTCAGGCAAAATTGGAGCTTAGTCGATGTCGACTCACCATATGCGCTATCGCGGTCTTGGCACGCGAGACTGAACTACCAGAACTGTGTTTCGACGCGCAAGTTTCAGTTTTCGTGAACCTAAACTAAATACGTGTTTTCTACCGTTCGTTTTTTTCCGCTTTCTGTCGAGTTTATTAATTATTTCCATTTTTTTCTTTCGCGCTGCGAGACAGTAGCGAGAGCGACTCGGATACAGCTCAAATCAAAGCACACCGAAGGCAGACGATGCACACTCACCCGCTCAGAAGTCGGGCGGCCAAAGTCTGTCTCGCCGGAGCTGGGCGGCTTGGAACAGGCGCACAAATTCCGCGAGTTTTCAACAATAGCAGCCACGCACTGATTGCCGAGGCAGAAGACGTCGACAACGCTGCCCGATCGGGCAGGCCAGCCGGACAGGCGAGACGTCCGGCAGAGACGCACGCAGAAGACACCAGCACGAGTGAACCGGTCTCAACACGGCCAGACGTTGCAGCCAGCCCTAAAAAAAAAAACCAGCCGACGCAAGTTGATTATCGAGACGAGCACGCCGAATGTTCGTTCGGCCGCTGCACGTGGGTTCGTCGTTTGGGACGACGCCGATGACTGGGCCGCGTTTTGTTATCAACAGCCTTTCCCGCGCGTCAGAAGCTTGGCCTGCGCGCACATGGCGAATACGCGCCACTCAGCTGGGTGCTTAGGGGTCGTTGTGTTTGGGCCGAGCGAGCGAGCGACGGCAGAAGTGGCGGACTCTGGCGGCGCACGGTGTCACTGGGGCGCGGACTCCGGGTCGGCGCTGCGAGCCCGTTCGATCCGGGGCTCAGCTGATGCCAACATCGCTGGACACGGAGTGACGGTGCAGACACGGCCCGACGTGCTGACCGTTCGACGCCGGCTCCGCAGCGCGGCTCCCATTGGCCGCGCGACTTTCGGGAGTGCCGCGACGCCTGGCGGTCGTCGCGCGAAGCGGTGGCGCGCGCGCGCGCGACGGCGGTGGCGATTTGGACGCCGGCGGCGGGAAGAGGTGGGCGCGCAGGGACGACGTCGGCCGGGTTGGGAGCGTGGGCGCGCGAAGGGCGCTCGGAGCGGCAGTGACTGGGTTCTGGAGATGGTTTCAATTTGACGGGGGATAACAGAGCAGCTGCGCGATTGCTGTTGTCATTACAGCGTTAGCTGTAAAGGGATGTCGGGAGCGCGTAGAGGTATGCAATGGACAGATTGACATTTGAGCCTCCGTTACGATATCACCCGCTCACCCCCAGTACTACAAAATTAGGCTTTTTTGGCTAGTTACATGCACTGGAAAGATTGCTTTGCTAAAGCACATGCATTTTCGCACGCTGAAGTCAAATTTTGTTGAGCCACAGCGCCAACGATAATCGCGTTTTCGAAATTCTAAATACTGATATGGCTATTACTAACGACCTTGCAACTGGGCGCCTAATTGTAATAGCTAAAAAGTTAATTATTGAAAATTAGTTAGAAAGCTTACTACTTTAGGCAATTCCCCGGCTTTCCGGTGTCCGCCAACACTGGTAATACTATGCCCGCAAAAGTCATATCCTTACCCCAAAAAGCCTATTTTTGATAATTTTTGGAAGCCTTCCCTGAAACACCTGTTAGATACAGCAGCAGGTCTGGCACGGGGACGCAAACAAGCAATCAGGCCACTGCGCTTTTGAGGTCAGCGAAACACATTTAATGTGATTTGCAGGCAGTCCCAAGACATCATCCATCGTTAAGGACCATCCCTTCAGGAACCGCATGCCGCTCCAAAATTGCTGCTCCAGTATGGCACGCGAGGTTTAAAGTCCCAAAGCTACAAGTTGCCTCTAAGAAACGGCTGTGTGGGAGGCTCCAGATTAATTGCGATTATTAACCTAACACAAGGGCGCCTTTTGCGATTCCCTGCATCGAAAGCGGCCGCCTAGGCTGGTATTCGAGCTTGAGATTTTTTTTTTTTTAGATTGGAATGTTTTATTGATAGAAAGATACTACAATATATATCGAACATACAGAGAGCGGTCCTAGATTCAAATACTCTGGGACTCAGGAACATCGAAAGATTCTGTCATTCGGCTCAGCATTCGAACGCCACAGGCAATGTGTATCATTAGCACCAGCGACCAATATTGTCACTCAGCCCTTTTAAGTCCTTTTTCGTACACGAAATCGCGGTGCTTTATATCAGGGGATCACTTGAGCTGTTGAGGGCGCTCAGATGTCGGTCTACCCCTTCTCGGAGCCTGTGTGGTCGCTGGTCGTTGCGAAACTATAGCGCTGCATGTCCCACAGTGAGGGCTACGATGCTACAAGTGAGTAAACGCGCTTCTTAGGGCGAGCGCACCATCGCGAGTGAAATGCAGTAACACTGAGTGCAGTGCAATAATCCTAAGTGCAGTGTACTCAGCTAACCCGCGCTATGAAGCGTGTTAGCTTAGGTAAAGACGACAGATGCCCAAACGATGAACGTCACCTGTTACGGCCAGTCTTGATACTTCATGCGTCTGACGTGTTCACTTGAGCTTACGTGTCCCGTGGAAATATTCGCCAACTATTACTGCAGAAAGTTTTTCGAGGCTCGCATGCATCCTTATTAACAATACATCCAGCCGAATCGTGCCCGTAAAAAGATGAAGATCTCTCCTCAACCCGACAACTGCCAGCGACGTCCATTCTAACAAATTTGAAGAGTTCGCCTCACTATCTCAATCATTGCCGTCATCGACCGGCTAATTATTATACACTGCGTTACTCTAATGGACCGCCCGTTTTCTATCTTGCACACGTGCTAATTTCACGTATAAACTAGCGTTCATATTAACTTTGTGAAGAAATCGTAATTTTGCGCTCTCTTATGGTCACGAACCCACGGACGGTTTATATAATCAGAGCGTGCTGACATCCCGTGCATGACATGCTGTGAGACACACTGCTCGTTCCCAAATGCACAAAACGCTTTTTTAAAAAATTGTTCGCCGAAGAAAGAGCGATAAATGCGGGTCTCCAACAGAAAGCTTGCTCAGTGTAAGGGGAACCGTCACCACCTCAAACCGAACTTATAATTCCGTCCAGCAGGAGCGACCGGCCCGTTGATTGGACCGGTGTCAGCCGAAGTATGAAACCATATACATGAAGCGCTTGTCAATAGAAAGTGCGCCGGAGCTTCCAGCGCACTGTTGGTAAGAGTTGAAATTTTGTCGGGTGGGTCACAAACAGGAGATTAGCCAATGTTGTAGCATGATTTGCTTGGCGCTGAAGAAGGGTTCAGAAAGCAATTTCGACTCAAAGTTTGTAGCTAGTTCGGAGGCCTTGAGGAAGCAGGGGACGGCTTCGATAAAAACAAATGACGCGAAGTTCGGAACAGGAACTATCAGCACTGCGAACTATGTGAAGAAACTATCAGTTGGCAATCTTAAGACAATCTTAAGTTGGTAATCTGTTGGACATCCGCCCGTCCGGACATACTCATGCAGATGGATAGAGACGGCGGGCAGGAGGAGGATAGTATATAACATATGGCATACAGTGGCAGACAAGACAGACGGACCGACAGACGGGCGGACGGACCGACAGACAGACAGACGGGCGGACTGACCGACAGACGGGCGGACTGACCGATAGACAGACGGGCGAACAGACCGACAGACAGACGTGCGGACGGACCGACAGACAGACGGGCGAACCGACAAACCTTCGGACAGACAGACGGGCGGACGGACCGACAGACAAGACGGACGAACGGCCAAACGGACCGACCGACAGACGGGCGGATGGACCGACAGACAGACGGACGGACGGAGAGGCAGATGCGGACAAGCAGATAGGCAGACAGACATGCAGATGGATGCGGACAAGAATACAGACAGACAGGTCCGGAGCACGCGCCAGCGGCGAGGTTGAGTAGACCGGCATACTGCCGCTCCGTCGGCGGCAGGCCTCAGAGCACCCAAGGGCGGGCGGCGGACGCGGAGTGCGCAGAAGAATCCGTGGAGCAGCGGCGGGCCAGCATCGTCCTCGCGGGCGCGCGGGCATGGTCGGCGTCGGCGAACTACAAAGGGACGCTCGGGGGGCCCGCCCGGTCAGTTTGATTTAGGACGGGCCGCTGGGCGCCACTGCTGAAACGAATTTGTCGACTCGCTTTTCGTCTTATTTCGCGGCGGGGCGCCCCCCTTTTGTGTGCCGGGTTCGTGTTTCGCCCCGCGAACAGCACAGTCCGCTGCCGCGCGGGACGTAATTTGTCAGCGATCGCACCTTTCCGCTTCTGGCTCACCTGCCTCTCTGTGAAGGCGTCTATGAGGAACGGTCAGGCAGCGCAGCAGGAGGAGGAGCGGACAGGTCGGCGATATGGAGCAGCAATAACGCTCAATCCCGGTGCACATTCCGCGAGCCAGTAATAACGGGTCAAACAATGGCTGGAGCGCGCACACATGTCTGTGTGCGGCTTTAAGGGCCGGAGCCTGATGTAGCGAGAGCGCGTTAGAAGCCTTCGTTCGGTCCCTGTGGACTCTGCTCGGCGATTGCCAATAGTCATGGCTCTCTGCTTTGAAGCCCGGAATGCAGACGGCGACCTGAAATGATTTCCTCGCCCTCTTGTCGTTGTTCACGTAACTTCGCCTTTTCTGTTTCATTACTTCGTGCTCGGGTGCACGGGTTATTTCCATGTAAAGTTATTATGAGGGAGTTATTAACCTCCAAACATAACCAAAGTCCAGATTTCTCGGACATGACCTTTAACTGTAAGGCAACAGTGGAATATTGTAAGATTTGGCTATGAACAAATTGATGCGAATGGTATAACCTCGCGATCAGTACCAAAACCTTGCTTTTAAATTTCGTCCTGCGGTCGGACCCAGTAGTTAGCACTGCTTAGAAAACTGGTGAAGTACGTTTTTGACAATAAATAGCAGAGAACTACAAGTGGATCTGCAGGTATATATTGATTGTTATAATGTAATTGTCAGATACGCTAGAGAATTGTGTTCCTGTACAACTTCCCATTGAATAAATGCGCCTGTCCAAAATTTCTGAGTAAGCTTTTTTTTTTTCCGCAGTCACTGAGACTGCTGCTTCACATATTTCTACAAAAAAAGTTGACGATATGGTAAATTTGCATTACTTTGCTCAATACCGCGGATGTAATGTAATGCGAAGACAAGACGACCGGTGGTCCTTATAAGGGTAGATTCCAAGAGAAGGCAAGCGTAGCAGGGGGTGGCAGAAAGTTGGGTGGGCGGATGAGATTAGGGAGTTTGCAGGCAAAGGGTGGGCGCAGCTGGCAAAAGACTGGGTTAATTGGAGAGACACGGGAGTGGCCTTTGCCCTGCAATGTGTGTAGTAAGGCTGATGATGATGATGATGATGGTGATGACGATGAACAGCGGAGCGAACAAAGCAAGAAATAAGCTCCCCAACTTTCGAGTATTTCGGTGAAAAAAAAAAAGATTTTGTTGACACGAGACTGTTCCATACATTGCACCGAACTCGCGGCTCGCGAAAGCGGCTTGCTGTTTCCAACAAGACTAAAGTACCCTAGCCTTGTAGCGTTGAGCTCTGTTCGTTGGCGCCGCAAATATTCCCTTACGATTCAAGCTGACCCCTTCCCAGAGTTCGTTGCTTTCTGCCGTAGACAGGAACGACAAGTCAACGGTCGAGTTCACCCCGACCGCAAAGCCATCCGCCTCTCGAACTCACCATCCGTGATTTATAACCTTGCACCGTCAGAGGCACGACGGCATAACCACTTCATTGTATGAGTCGCCCTCTCCTCTGCCGCATGCACTTGGGCCCTAATCCTTCGCGACTGAAACGCCGGAGGCCCCGGATTCCGGTTTCGCTGCTTCAGACCCCAACAGCAACGTTTGCCCATCGGCTTAGCCGGTGTGTACTCGCTCGCTTCCAGCCCCATCACGACCCTCATGGCTTCCATTCACAGTCTGTGAGTAACGTTACACGTGCAGGGGCCATATCAGTGCAGTGCAAGACAGTTGAAACCGAACCGCAGAATCAACCCGACAAAAATTTTTCTTACGCCCTATTTAGACCTGACATGAACTTTTGACAATAAGTGCTATAGAATTTCTATACACAAATCGTACAGAATGGTCTACAAAATCACGTATGCAGTATATACACAATCTATAGATTTAAGGCCATTTACATTTAGTAGACTTTTGTCTATAGGCGAATCTGAACCGACAAAAGGCAATATCCATAGGACGGCAATAGTACATCTAAAGACTTCTATAAGGAGTCTATTAAAAGTCTATAGACAATTTTTATAAGAGAAACACGTAGACCCGCCGCGACGGGAAGCTAGACTTTCACGTTGTATTTTATTGTTGCAAGGTCATTGATGACAGCCTGGGCACCCTCTTATAAAAGGGAGTGCGCTAGAAAATATTTTACTACCTTTTTACTCCCTTCTGTGAGATTACTCCCTTTTTTACTCCCTTCTGTTTAGAGTGAACGCTTCATTTTCCTGCCGGATATTACTGAGTATTAAGTAATTAAACATCGAATTCAACACAGCATCCCACCAGCGCTACAACTGCGCGACGTGTGCGCCATGACGCGTGTGATAACGACACGCGCGAACAGTGATGCTGGCATAGGGTTGGACGGGCCTCGTCCACAACAGAACCCTACCTACAGCTCATAATCTTTTCAATCTAGCATGAATTCTGGCTCGTTCCCATGCACTCGACATGCGGAGTAACTGGCACGTTTGGGTCTGATAAGGTGACTGCAAACGAGTAAGTGTCGGCGCTGATGCAAAGGCACAACACTTAAAAAGCCGATTTTAACTCTGTTGTATAGTACGGATGACTACAGTGATATTCAAACCGAGGAATTTTTACTTATTTTTTTGGGGAGGGGGAATTTTAGGAGTAATATTGGATGAAAACAGAGCTTTGGTGTATTTTCGAGAAATTTTAAGAGCCGAAATTTTCTTCTTTGTTTTTTCGAAACTGCTAGCCTTTTCAAAGTGCTACATGGACGAAGAAAAGGGGGATTTGAGGGTCTAATTAACGAAATTTTCACTTATGGAATGGAGCTTCACTGTATGGCTGCACATACGAACACACACGCGGAATCCTATTTCGTTTGCCCGACTGCTTTCATTGGCATTGAGCGTAGAGTTGAGGTTGTTTAAAACGACTGGCGGGATTAGCCTTGCAATTATTCTGCCGGAAACTGCTCCACCGTAACGACAGTTAGATATTAATTAAGATCGGCAATTGGACCCAAATGGCGATAGTCACGACACAGCGCAAAATTTGAACGCAACAGCCATTTTGGTTACGAGGCTTTACTTATTACAAGCTTAGCGGATAACAACACAAAATGAACAAAGGGTGAAAGAAAACGCCGCCCACTAACTGAAGTTTTCTTCCTCTTCGCCCAGACGAAACGCTTGGCTAGCTTGCTGAGTCTTCCCTAGCGGCTCTAGTTCATCTTGTGGTTTCAAGAATCTCATCTTTCTGCCTTTTCACTACCGAAGTTCAGTGAATGCGCGGTTGCTGAGGCTCTATCAATGTTGAAGGACATCTGAACTGATTCGGAGCCACCGACGCGCGCTCGAATGTCGTCGGAAGGTCAACATTCCTCGACGCGCTTCGCATCGAAGTGAGACATCAGCAAACGGGGTACGTACCCACGACCTCGAGACGGAGAGGGGAGGACGCCCCACGGCCACAGCTCGCTCGCTGCGTGGCCAGCTTTGCCGCCGGAGTGCGCTGCACTCAAATACCTGCCCTCCGGCTAACCGTCCCGACACCGGGTGCGCCCACACGAGAAGTTGTCATCCTCATCATGAAGGACTCCGGGCGGCGAGGCAAGGGGCCTTGCGGAGAGCACTCAGCGTACTCCGAAACGTCAAGGGCCGCATCTGCAGGGATTACGGCTGTTTGCCCCAACGTTTGCCGCCGGCGTGGGAGCGGGATGTTGTGTATACGCTCGGACTGTCTAATTCCGTACAGTGCTGAGAAAGACGTTGCCACACAATCGTCCAGTCAAAGGCACGCGTTAAGAATGGCGCCGCCCCACCACTGCGCCGCCACCCCTCTTTCTGCTACTTCAATATGTACTTCTTCCTACGGTTTCACCCGGATGTTATTTTTAGACAACGTGCTTTTTTCAAACGTGTATTTCCTTTTTCTCCCAGAATGCCCAAAAGCGGTCAATGTCTCAGGTATTTCCTGAAAAGCAGAGAGACCATTTGATCATGCGAAGGCGACGAACCAGGCTCAGCCACGCTGCACGCAATTTATCCAGACGGTGCGCGCACAGCGGCGCGGGAGTTTTTCAAAGCAGCGCAGCTCCGCAGTCGACTGCGCTCGACTAAGTCGAATCGGGAGTTTGCTTTCGTTCAAGACGGGCGCACATACGGGTAGAGACAGGCGTGAGGACGCCCCCCCCCCTTCCCCTCCCCCCTGGCCGCGGGGACACCGGCCGGCGCTCCCTTTGTTTCTGAGCGACGCGCTCAAGTCTTTGGCGGCAACGCCTCCCCTCGTACTTGGTTTGCTCTCGCGCTCGCCGTGACGTGGCAGCACCGTCGCGTCGGCGGCCATTTGGAATGGCTGCGAACACTGACTCCCGTGTTGCGAGGCGCGCCGCGACGGATACGATTACAGTCCGCGCATCCTGTTCTACTGCAAACAGCGACACGGTGCGGTTGAACCCCCTTCCATATGGATGCCAAACACGTGGAAGTGAGGTCGAGGGTTTGATCCGTGACGTCACATTAACTCGGTTTATGACGCATAACTAACGTACGGCTATGGAGAAAGTCAAAGGCATGCGCTCAAACAAAGCAGTTCCGGAATAATTCGGATCGAACCTCGATCACTTCCTGGTGCGAGAACGGGATGTGTACTTGGTTCGAACTGGTCCTTTTCTTATTTTGTATTTCACCGACCAAACCACCTCCGAGAATGCTGCTCGGACAGACGCGCTTTGAACACAGACGAATGCAGTCGGGGAAAAAAAAAAAAACACGACAGAACCTTGCCCAAGCAACGACAGAACTTTTCGTCATTTTGGCGTAACGACTTCTGTAGTACTATTGTAGTTTCTATAGTATGTTTATTTTTCTGTAGTTATGTCGCTGCGACATTGGAACAACACTATGCTAGAGAAAATTACATTAGAGAGATTTCGAGTCAGCAGCCCGAGCACCATAAACACTCAGCTAGCACTGAAATAAGTCTGGTGATAGCCTTCAGTTGTTTGCTTCAGCTGACAACTCCAATCATTAGCTACCAAATAATGAGGGCCGGCGACTTGTATGAGTTCCATGCTGGAGCTCAGCGGCTAATGGCCCTGGAAACAAGAGCCGCAGTGCGGTTTTGAACCCCACTACGGCTATGGGAAGTATACACATGACGTCACGGGCGCCAGTTTGTGGTACAGCTCGCAGCTTCAATGGCGCAATTACTAGTCTAAAAAAAAAAGACAGAATCATGCCCAAAATACGACCGAATGTTTAACTGTTTTGTCGTATAATCCCAGCCGGGCCCCTCCAACTTTCTTATTACGAGGTTCAACTGTATTTTAAGAAATAGCATGGATAAAAAGCTTTTTTTTTTGCACAGCGACAGTTGTAAGTGTGTTAAATGCCACCCGCGTAATACGCTGTAACTGCAAACTCACTCACATTTTAACTAGTTGGCCGTCGATAAGATCATGGAAAAACGTAAGGGGGGAGGAGAGGGGGTAGATGAAGGTCGTGTTTGGTACAGATGTCGTAGTAACTTTTGCTAGGTCCAAAACAGAATGGAAAGTGTCCGACATCTTTCTTTTTTTTTTATTTGAATGTCTTCGAGGATGTAAAGTTGCCCTCAGGTCAAGTGAAGGAAACAACGCAAAAGACAAGGACGCGACACGACAACGCAGACGCTGAAGTTACTTCTCTAGAGCTCCCTTTCTTTCCCACACTCGACCTTTTATCTCCTCGCTGTATTGTGACGCCAACACTGGAAGTCAATAAAGCGGCCCTCTTTGAGATTCCAGCCAGAACTGTGCACCCACCAAGCCACGAAGTGAGAGCGTCCTGTCTGCCCAATTTTTTTTTCCCTCTCAGCGTTGAACAGTGCAATCCGCACCAAACCAGCCTCCTCGCTAAACCGCGTTCACCGCTACGAAGACCACCGCCCCATGCGCGGTCATATAAGTTTCGGGTTCATGACCTATTCATACGCAAAACGCGAGCGCTGGATGAGAACGGACCTCGCGGACGCCCGCCTGTACACGGGAATATTTCAACAGGCTCGACGAAGACCGAGCCCGGAACCGAGGCAGCAGCTCATTGATGGCGGCGTTAAAAGTCAGGTCTTCTTCGCAAGCGTCGCTGTTATCTTTATTTTTTACCAAGGTATACGAGGCTGCCTCCAAACCGCGAGGGTCCGTGGGCTCAGCGAGGGATAATGAACCGCGTAATGGGAGTTTTTTATGGGCCTTCTCTGCCTCTGTCGGCCTCGAACGCGCACTCATAGTCAGCTCTCGCGAGCTTCTCCCGTCTATGTGTACATGCGAAGATGGCTCGGGCGGCAGGTTCACTGGCTCGCTGAAACCGGTGCGGTGTTAAGCGTCGCTCGCGGGAATGAAGTGAAGATGGAATGTCTCGAAGGAAGAGAGGAAGGAGGAGCAAGAGAATGAGAAACTATAACTCCGTCGAGATTAAACATGAATGAGAAAGGCGGCGGGCTTTGCGCTCTGAGATAAGAGTAGCGTGTATTTCATACAAAACACATGGGGCAGGCACTGAAACTTAAATAAAGATCGACGGATGGTTCGGGCCGGATATTTGACGCCTGAAGTACATAACGGGAAGATTAGAGTGCCGAAGGAGACGGCAGTAAGGGTCGCCTGGTTCTAAAGCTGCGGTAAGGTGAGGCGTAACTGTAGGTAATGTGGGTAGTGTTCGAGATATGGCCATCTGGGGGCAGAAATTACATTTCACTGGCACATTACAAGAGGCAAAGTCCGGAGAATTGTGGCAGGCATCCTTCTCTTAGAAAGATTAACCTGGCATCTTTATGATCAATCAAAATAACTTCGACGCAAATATATCCATCAGCCATTTCTCGCCGTGTAGATTTCTATTAACATGAGGCAGTTCACATTCGGATCGCTTTGATTTCCTACTCAACATTCTGGTCACGCAGAAAGCGTGGTTACATTAACAGACGAGGGCCGACGGAAGAGGGTTGACTAATTATTTCCGAAACCGGGAAAGCAGCGTTCGAGAAAGGCCCCTACAAATACGCCCCACAGTAATGAACTCCACTTGGTCTACGCTTAAAGTCGCTGCTTTCAGTTTACCAGGACTCGGCTGACCCCAGGACCTTCAGGAGAGGGTGCCGCTCGCTGACCAAGACCCGAACGGATAGATGCTCGACTCCGGTATCCCTAGCTCGTGAAACGCACTATAAAACCGACCGCACAACTAAGGACCTTCGTTACAGAGTCATTGCTTCCCGCTATTTTTTTCCTCTTCACGTCGTTCTCTTCGCCACTCCCGAGTTTTATCGTCGTCAGCCTTTTGACCTTCTCGGGGAAAAGAAGAAAGAATTAACACTCCCGTGGCCAGCGCCCACACAAACGCCTTTTGCGGGGAGTGCCGAGGATGAACAACGTTTTCAAACGACAACACCTCACGTCACCTGCCGGTCGGGAGAGAAAGCTCAGAGCAGCCGCACGTCCGGTGTGGGTGTACACGTATACAGAGTGAGATGGTGGTTTAGCCAACGCAGCTGCACTAGTGCTGCCGCTTTATGGCGGTCATCAGTTTGACCTGTGCGGTCACACCCGGGCCGTTTTTTCACTCCCGCATAGTGAACAGCGTCTGCGATGCCTTTGTGGAAATTGGCGTGCGCCGTAATGCAGAGGGAGGTCGCGAACAAGCCAATACAGTTAGACCGAGGAATTTGCGTGCTACGTTGGTAACAAACCCTTATAAAAATGGTCTACAGATAGTCTATAAACTTCTTATAGACTGTTGCTTTCCTATAGATATTTATTTTTGTCTACTCATAGTCTATAGACAAAAGTCTACTAAATGTGTATGACCTTAAATCTATAGATTGTCTATAGACTGTCCATAGTATTTGTATTGACTATCGACTTTTTTCGAGGGCGTGCGCCGTAAGGCAGAGGGAGGTCGCGAAAAAGCCAATACAGTTAGACCGAGAAATTTGTGTGCTACGTTGGTAACAAATCCTTATAAAAATGGTCTACAGATAGTCTATAAACTTCTTATAGACTGTTGCTTTCCTATAGATATTTATTTTTGTCTACTCATAGTCTATAGACAAAAGTCTACTAAATGTGTATGACCTTAAATCTATAGATTGTCTATAGACTGTCCATAGTATTTGTATTGACTATCGACTTTTTTCGAGGGCGTGCGCCGTAAGGCAGAGGGAGGTCGCGACAAAGCCAATACAGTTAGACCAAGAAATTTGCGTGCTACGTTGGTAACAACCCCTTATAAAAATGGTCTATAGATAGTATATAGACTTCTTATAGATTGTTGCTTTCTTATAGATATTTATTTTTATCTACTCACAGTCTACGGACTGTCTGTAGACAAAAGTCTGCTAAAACTGTATGACCATAAATCTATAGATTGTCTATATACTGTCCATAGTATTTGTATTGACTATCGACTGTTTTCGAGGGTTTGTCTACAGAGAGTATAGATTTTATAGAGAGAAGTCTATGGACAGTATATAGACTGTCTAAAGAAGTTTTTGTAAAGAAAGGCAGGCTGGGAAATGGGTGCATGTGGCCTTATACGTAAAGTGGGATGAGCGGGTCTTTATTCGCGTCATTTCATGCAGCGAAACCCTCGCTTCTACGAAGTGGTGTGCAAGTTATAATCATGGCGACTCAGTGTGGTATAGAGTTATTATTATTATTAATATTATTATTAGCCTATCAAAATATGGCACATACCCACACTGGGGGATCGGCCAAGAATCGGGTGGCTATTCACCTGAACGCAGTTAACAAAAAGGAAAAGCACGTGGGAGCGCAACACCGGTGAATTTTTCGTCATGAACAGAAAAGGGATGAGTGTTTTGATTTTAAAATTTTAAGAATAATAATAAAGAGAGGGACTAAATATTAATGATTTAGTCAAAATGTAATAATTGATAGAAAAGAAAAGGTTGGAACACTTAGCAAGGCAGTCCGTGAGATTCTATCAGGAAATTTTGAACAGCGTGCAAACAGATCTGTGGCTGAACCCAAATGTGGTGGTGCCAAATGATAGCAAGAGCGGGCTGCTCAAACTAAGGCCAAGATGCTGCAAGGGCTCCTCCAGCAACCTTTTTCTCAGTGAGTTGAATCGGCGACAATACAGCCAAAAATGTTCAATAGATTCTGGCTCACGGCAAAATGCACAAAGGGGAGAGAGCGCCAAACCCGACTTGTGTAAATAGAAATTTAGAGGGGGGATGCGGCAGCGTAGCCTCGTCAGTGATACTTCAAGCTGCCGAGAGCAACAAATTTTCCTGTTCCAATAATATTTAAGGCATTCATAATCCGCCGATGTTAAAAGTGATGTGTCTTGCGTGCTTAAAAACGCACGTCGCCGAAATCTAGATGCTGTAATGTAGGCTGTAGGCGGGATGATTGGCAACACGGGGCCGCTGAGGGAAGCCTTTGCGAGATTATCAGCAATCTCATTTACTGTCACACTGCTGTGGCCGGGAACCCATACTAAATGAACAAGGCTCAAATACGGAGGAAGTAGGGATAAGAAAGTTGATAAAATGGGACCGTCAACCTGTGCAGCGAGGGACGAACACGAAGATAAAGAATCAGTAATTACTGCAACTGCTGTAATAGAGGGGTCTAGCTTGCGTAGAGCAAGCACAACTGCTAGAAACTCTGCTTGAAAAATAGGGGTGAAATCTGGAAGGCGTAGAGAAAAGGACCAATCTAAATGGGAGCAAAATATTCCCACACCTGCTTTTTCATTGCATTGCGATGCATCAGTGGCTATTGCTATATCTGTAGGTAGGGTCCTCAGATGATCTTCTAGAAGACCATTTAGAGTACTCGGTGGCAAAAGTTTTGCATTGTTTTAAGAGTGGGAAACATGGAGTAACTTCAGCATAGTCTCAAAGAACGTTTCCGCGCTCCAGAATCGAGACTTGCGACGTCTTCTCTGGCGACGGATGCAGTCGAACAGAGCGGAGAGGCTGGTTACGCGAACGTTGAGGATAGGCCACGCCTCTCGGAAGGAGCATCTCGTAGCCAGAGAGCTGGGCATGCGGTTTGCCCCATAAACTTCTATGCATTTCCTTTTGGCTGTCATTAATTCGTATCTAAAGGGCGAGTGCGCACGAGCACGTCAATGAGCTCGGTGCTGTTTGAGGCTCGTGGCTGGGAAGCAAGGCTTGGAAGGTCCGTTCGGATTTGAAATCATTTTGCTAGCGCTTAGCGAACACACGAGACAAAGAACACAAATACACAGGACAGACGCTAGGTATTTGTGTTCTTTGTCTTGTGTGTTCACTAAGCGCTAGCAAAATGATTTCAAACGCTTTCCAACTAGCCCAAGTTTCCGCCTTAATAACCGTTCGGATTACTCTGAAAATCACATCATTTGCGCATTGTTTAACGTCGAGCGCAGGACCCTAACTTCACGTCCTCCACACCGACTTACTGGCCCTGCCTATACTTTAACGTTTAGGTCTTCAGAATATATCAGAGCTCCTTCTCCGCGCATCCATCCTCGTGGACGTAACCAGCGCCTATGAGCGAGTCATTTCCCACCGTAAACCCAACCGAACCGAATCGGCAGTCGGCACAGCCGTCCACGTAATCGTGTCTTCTTCGTCAGCGCAATGGCTGTCTGGGAGACTACGGTCAAGGACAGAGCCATTATTAAAACGCACTCACGAGGCATTGCTCCTAGTCGCCGAACGGGTGCCAATCATACGATTACTGGTGACTTTTGCAGCGATCAGGGCTGCTCGAAAACATGCATTAGCAATAGTAATGGCTTTCCTTTAACCGCAGCTGCTCTCGCAGTCCGACTGGACGAGGGCAGTTTGGATTACAGGTGAGCCCGACTTAAGTGCACCTCCGGCGATGTCCACGAAGGGGGGGAGGGGGGGGGGAGGGCTCCCGGAGTTAACGGCAGTCACGGTTATTTTTGTGACTTGAGCGAGGGGGCTGACCTAGTGAACAACGGGAAAAAGAAGACAACGCGAAAGAAATCAGGATTTGTACTCGAGTAGTTACCAAACATGTCTAGTGAGAATTGAAACATCAAAAACTCAAACTATGAAGAGAAGTTGGACAATTCCGTTCCCTGCTCCAAGCCCCCTGATCCAGTCGCAACGGAATTAGAATCAGTCCTCAGGTTTCTTGGTACACGGAACTGAGAACCGTTGTCGAAAGCCATGCTTAGTAGTTGCACAATACTCGTCAGCTAAGCTAAATGCCACAAAGTAAAAAATTAACCCAGTAGGATAATTCGTTGTGGACAAAAACGTGTAACTTGTAAGAGACGATGACCCTATTGGTTTCAACTGAACGGCCTTTTCAACGGGGTCAGCTGTTATATCCCTAATGAGAGTAGTGCAAAATGCTGCGGCTACCGAAAATCATCTGAGTGATCAATGCGAATCTTTCATTTATTTTCGTCGAAAAGGCTATCATTTTTGATGCACATGAAAGTTACATTCCCCCAGTTTTGCAGGTCATGTCAGCGAGTCTTGTCAGTGACAGAATTCTAAATTAGCTGGAGGATAACTTATGGTGAATTCCAATCGCAGGCCCGGAGCGGTCTGCACGCTCTGTGACAGAGCGCCTGAATCCGGCGCAGAGCACGCGACCTGAAATTGCGATTGGAGTACACTTGCTCTGGCCAGAGCATGTAGGGCGCCGCTGAAAAAGAACGTCACGCAAACTTCCGGTCGGATCCGCCGATTTCGGCGGAGCAGTCCCGACTGCTCCACGGAGCAATCTCGGCTCGGCAACCGCTCCCTGTCTACGATTGGAAGACGCGATCCGTGCCTCAGATCTGCGTTTGGAATACAGTTGCTCCCGAAGTGCTCCAAATCTGCGATTGGAAGTCACCATTAAACTTACCGACTGGCATAGGATGCTTAGAATGGCATACGAGAGATGTCCAATTGATACTGAATATATAACGCGATAACTGGGCTCCGGCGTCCATGGTCTTTAATTCGCTTATAATACATTCTGCAACACATACTATGTGCGTGATGCATACTCCGTTTCGTAACTATGAATGGTTAAATTATAATACAAATCATATTTTTCCATTTAATTTCTTCAGCAATCCTCCGTCTTTTTAACACGACACGGTGGCCCAGTGGTTACGGTGTTCGGCTGCTGACACGAAACACGCGGGCACAATACCGACCGCGGCCATCGCATTTCGATGGAGGCGAAATTCTGGAGGCCCGTGCACTGTGTGATGTCAGTGCATGTTAAAGAACCACAGGTGGTCGAGATTACCTGGCGCCCTTGATTACGGCGTCCCCCATAGTCTGAGTCGCTTTCGGACGTTAAATCCGATAAAACAAACCATATTTGTTGTTTCTTTGAAATCGCGGGTACAATGTATGCCCATATATTTGTGAAGCCTGCGCAGCGTCTTTCACTTGTGTGTCAAAAGTATATTGGGGCTATTGTCAGCATCACAGAGTGCCGCCGCGCATACAACTAAGCCTCATTTAGGAAGTCGCTGTGACAGATTATCATCTTGCATCTTCAGGGCGCTCTTTTCTGTGCCATCTAATTGTTTTACGTGTAGTATAACCAACACGTCTTCTTTCTCTGACTTAGTTTGACGGGTGAGCGGTACAAAGAGCTCGTTTTTAAAAGACGCAATTCTGTATAGACGCTCCGTCCTCTCAGAGTCAAGTATACCAGAATCCACCGGCAAGCTTCGGATCCATCCTGCAGGTTAATGCGTGCAGCAAAAACCAACATCAGACGTGTCCTATGGTCAAGCGCGCACCAAAAGGGGGAAAGATAATACAAGAAAAAAAAAACATATTCCCCTCGATGGCCGATAGAGGGGGTAAACAGGCTTGACCTCCTGTTTGCGCTGCCGCGTCAGCGACAGAAGCGCCCTCCTTCGCAGGAACGGGGAGGGACACGCGCGACGCATTCCGTACACGGGGCCTCAAGCACGTTCCACTGCAGCACGTCGCATGGCCGAGGATCACGTCTTCCTTCCGCAATCGAAACCATTTGTATTCGGCCTCATCTGCGTCGTCGTCGTCAGAAGAGGCGCCGCGGCGCCCAATGGGAGTTTTATGCAAGTTTTTCTCCAAAAGTCCTCGTGAGTGCACGTGTAGAAAAGAAGGAAGCTCTCCGGTACACTTGGGGCGGCCCGAGGGTTTCTTTTGTGTGCACGAGAGGTCGCCCCCGGCGAAGCGCACGATCAAAGGCGTGCACAAAGTTCGAGCAGTTATCCGCAAGTGAAGGAAGGAAGAAAGAAAGAAAGAAAGAAAGAAAGAAAGAAAGAAAGAAAGAAAGAAAGAAAGAAAGGAAGAAAGAAGAGAACGTAGGAGTACGCAACGATTTGCGTCTGATTCCCGCGCAGCCGCCGTTAGACGAGAGGACTTTAAATATATAGCCCCTGCAGTCGACGAAATAGTTCCGTCGCCTGCTGTATATAGCTCACGCGGTAACATAACTGTGCGATGTGGAGACATATAGTCAGCAGTTGGTTATGGTTTAAAGTTCGGTTTTAACTTATTAATATCAAAACCGTAATATCGAAAAATCTTACCTATTACTCTGTTTTACACCAGACGGAAGATGTAACCGATCAAAAGAGACACACATGAGTTGATTTGCAGCTGCCGATGTTCAGTTACTGTAGCTTTCGTGTCGGGGCACGTGTAGAAACGGTAATGTGAATAAAAAACCAAAACAAAATACACAATAATCAGGAGGTGAGCCTCGGTCAGCAAGCCAACGTTTCGGTAAGAAGACTTGTCTTAATCAACCAATGAGAAGTCCTCTTGCTAAAGCGTCGGTTAACTAGCAGACTGTGGGCCGCCTTCTGACCTTTGCTCATTTTGTTTTATGCTGTAAAGAATCCCGTCTTCCTGCCTTCTCTCTATAGTTTAGACTCGTCTCTTGTGTTGCGCCCCTTGCAATGATTTTCCGAAGTCCCTTTGGCGAGCGAGAGCCTCCGACAAGACATTCAGACCAAGCCGAGCGCGAAACGAACACAAAACACGTCAGAGCGAAGCCCGTCACTGTATGACAACGCATTCCAATGCGGCTCCGAGACCCCACAGTTTGTCTAGCTAGCCGAAGTGAATCCCCGAGCTTCACAGAGCGAGAAGCGCGTCTTTCATCGTTAGGCGAGATGCTCCCGCGGGCGCTCTTAAAAGCGGCGTTCAGAAGCCAGACAAAAGAGTCGCCATAAGGAAGCAATTCAATCTACGCCGTAAACGTCGCCCAGCGTTCACACTAGCGACGCGACCGTCGCTCTCGCCGTTACTCCTCCTCCCCGCGTTCTGTTCGCGGCAAACGCGGCAAGGGAAACACCGCGAGCCAGCCCTTTTTGCCGCGGCCTGAAACAGGCTAAGCGCTCCCAGAGGAGCCGAGTTTTCAGAACTGCCAATAAGTACTGGTGCGGTGGATGGGTCAGGCATGTCCAGACGCGCAACTCGGATGAAACAGTCCGCTACGGAGTGTAGTTTAGAAAAAAAGACAACGAAGAAACACGTATAGCGGGTGCACGTTGAAATGGCAAAGGGCCGCCAGAAGCGGCCATAGGTTGCTGTTCTTTTTCTGTTATTGCTGCTTTCAATTCATGGGGCCACGTCCGGTCGTTAACACAGGCGTTCTCCAGCGAACGGGAGAACGAGGCGAGGCACGCTTCAACACTAATTCACGCACGGAAGCCAAACGCCAGGCCACTCGGACGCAGCGAGAGACGTAGAAACACACGCGTTACCCCCGGGGAGCGAAAGAAGAAGAGCTCTTTGAACAAGGCTATGAGCTCTGAGAAGCAAATGACACAAACAGACCGGTTTCTTCTTTCAATGACCTTCGTTCGTTGTTTCCGACAACAGCCGGGCTTAGACAAACGTCGCTCTGGGCGAATGCACGTCCCCCTCCTTGTCCTGCCTTCACCGTTTCCATTCTTCTATCTTCTGCGTTTTTCATTTTATTCGTTTCTTTTTTTTTTCAGCGTAACATCGCGTGGCCTCAACGTCCGCGCAGCTAAAAGTTTAGTACGCCCCGTAAATTGGTTATGGAGGTTAATAAATGCGCGCTCTTCAGGAGCAACGGGGCTTTTCCGAGATCGGGCGACCCGATTAGGCGGCACGCACACGCACGCAAACACGATCGTGCAGCTTGTTCTGCAGCGTAATGGCTCATTAGAGCGATCCCCCCGCCGATAAGGTGCGTGCCGAAGGGCGCAGCAGCAGTGGAGTGGAGTGCTTCCTCAATGGCGTGCGACCGCCGACGTGAGACTTGAGCCGATGAGGAAGAGATGCGCCGTTATTGAAGCGCGCGGCGTTGTCAATCACGTTTGAAGGGCGCCGGCATTTGTCTGCCGAGATGTTTGCGTGTGCAGCGTCAGACATTGACGTTGAAAGCGCCTGTGAAAAATGGGAGCGTTTGTTGTGGGCGACAAATGGCTGCTTCCGGTCGTGGCAACTCATTCTTCGAGTCTGTTTTACTATATTTTATGGTTCCTTCGAGCGCGAGGCGCGTTGAGACAGAGGAATACGAATTGCTATCGCAGAAAAATCTTTCCAGACAGGAAAAAAAAAAGGCTGCGGGAGTACCTTTACGCAATAAATACATAAATAAAACGTTTAACAGGCTAGTACACAGCTTTCATGGGGATAGATGGACGTATGTATGTATGTATGTATGTATGTATGTATGTATGTATGTATGTATGTATGTATGTATGTATGTATGTATGTATGTATGTATGTATGTATGTATGTATGTATGTATGTATGTATGTAAGAGGTGCGTCCCCATCGAAACAGGGTGGTGGCAGGTGCCGCCATGCCCGGTATATCTTTTTTCTTTATATTTCTCTAAACCGATTTGTCAAACTTAATGGTATTACTTATATATTCAGTTTTCTTTAAATATAACCATTATTGACGTTCATGTCTGACCAATTTACTAGCACCACCGCCCTGTTTTTGAGCCACCAATCCTCCCATCGCTTTTTGATAAGATCTACCGCCGATTAATTTACATGACCTTTGCTATCTCTAAAACCTAGGGCCTCAAGGAGATGGACTGTGCCTGTAACGACATCTGGATGGATACTGCCACATTATCGTAATATATGCTTAATTTTTTTCTACGAATTTAGCGCAGACTGAACATGTGCCATCTTCCTCGTTAAATTTCTGTTGGTAGCTTCGCGTTCTAAGACATCCTGATCTCGATTAGAAGATCAAAGATCGATTCCTTCCTGATTTGCCTTTTCAATTTATACACAAGTCTGCTTTTTTTTTCACATGAATTATTCTAGTTCCTAATCTCAGCGTGTTTTTTTTCCTGTGGTTTAAAGCTCTTTATTTTACGTCCTTGCTTCCTGTATACTTGCCGGCTAGTATACTTATCGGACACAGAGAGAGTCAGACAAGGGCTAGCCCTCGTCCTTGTCTGTCCCTGTGTCAGTGTTGATTGGAGCAATTAATAAAATGACGAATGTGCACCAACTAGTCCGATCCGTCGTCCTTCTGGACACTCTGTGTATTTAGAGGAGACGAGGAGTTCATAATTTAAAAAAAAATGTGGGAGGGGACGCCAACTTTCGGCATACGGTGTTCATATACCCGTGTCCTACTACCAGATCGCTTAGATGACAGCGTGAAACATGGCAGTGTAATATTTTGAGCATGCACAACAAACAAAAACTTGATTGCTGAGAGATAAGCCTCCACAACTAAAACATAAGGACACTTTATTGCATTATGTGTTGGTCATGCAATAGCATTCGATGCTGTTTATGCCTTTGACGGAAGTGATTGGCAGCACTTATGAGACCCTGATTGCTCTTCCCGTACACCACCTGCCACGGTTGGCAGGTGGAGGTTTCACACAGACGAACCTGGTCTGGGGACGTCACTTCCCTTAACCCTAACGGGCATTCTCCGGTCTGGCGACATCACTGCCACGCTGGCGACGTCACATCGCTCCACCCAATGGGATTTCTCCGCTCTGACTACGTCACTGATGATGTTCTGCCAGTCATCCAATCAGGAGTTCTCTGAGTGAACTCGGACGACAGCCGCCGGCTTTTTGCACCAGTGAGGCTTCTACGCTACCGCACAATAAAGTTCTTACGGGGATAAAGGGTCCGACATAAGAAGTCCGCAAGCGCGTGTTGCGAAGAGCAGATTATGCCGTGGGGATATGTGACCTTCATTTAAAGAGGGTCAACCGATCCTTCCACAAAACACGGCAGCCTCACCTGGCCAGTCAGCATCCGAACAACTAACTACACTCTCGGCGCATAGCTCAGCGGGCGAAGTGGCGGGAGGCACGCCCGCAGTGCGACCGCGTTCTCCGAGCCCTCATTAGCCTCGAAAACCGAAGGCGGCCCAAGCGCACCCAGAAAGGAGCCCCGTTGTCGCCGCGCCCAGCCATGCATTGGCCGGCAGTGCAGCGGGCATCGCGTGCGAGCGACACCTTCGCGTTCAATAGCAGCGCCAACCTCGATGAGCAACGAGCATTTGTATTCAGGGACTACCGTTGGTCGGGGCTGCGGCGCTCCGCTTCAGCCACCGAAGCGACTGACCGTTTTCTGGACGCGCCGACGCTCCAGAACTCCAAATCGTGATCGCACGCGATGGCCCGTGCGCGGGCCACGGAACGAACGCAGCCCGAAGAGAAGCTCGTAGCGAAAAGCTCGCGCCCGCGTTAGCCCGAGTCGCTGATGCAGTGGCTGCATGCGTAACGACGTCGAGTGAAATCGGGTGTACTGCAGACTGGTGCGGGCGCATTGAAATGCCAGTGGTAGCCAATCGATCATAGATCCCAGAGGAGGGAGGGGCAGCTCACCAGGCGTTCGTTCTTTCATTGCGCACTGTTTCAGTAATAGTGCGCAGCACGGCGCAAGCCAGAGCTGTGTTGTCAGTGGATGGCGGCCCAATTGGCATAGCTTGATCGTCGGCCCAATTGCCAACAACAGCATCCCCCCCCCCCCCTCCCCACACACACAAGAGGGAAACAACTGCCGACATACTGCTGTACAGATTAGCCTAGCACGCTGTACAAAGCTAGCGGATCTGTACACGTCTAATATCGCCTGCACAAACATGATGATGATGATTATGGGTTTTTATGGCGCAAGAGCATCTACGGCCAAAGAGCGCCATGGCACAAGGTATTTTCTATTTCTCAAGGTGGGGTCAAAGACCCATTTCCCAAGCATTTCACCTCGGATAAGCAGAGCACCAGACCTGGGGAAAGCTTGTACCCATTTTATCACCGGTGGGTGCCCGGCGGCACTGGGGATCGAACCCCGCACCTCCCGCATGCGAGGCGGATGCTCAACCACTAGGCAACCGCTGCGGTACTCTGTAAAAACATAATCGCCATCACTACCACCTCATTTGCTAAAGCTTGATTATAGCGCCCAGTTGTCAAGGCTGCGTGGTATCTTACAGCCCCCAACCCGCCTGTACATGGGCTTCACCACACCAATCGCCAAAGCTCAATCGGAGGCAAAAGCGTAATCGAGGCCCCAACCGACAAAGTTGTGTGCAGGCAGTCAGGTCAACATGATTTCTTAAAGCATCCATGAGCAGCTCAGTCATGACAACCTAAGACACGACAGTCAAGGCCCGCAACAATCACGAACCACTGTTGCCAGAGCAAATGCATCGTCAATGTTCGCGCCCATGGTTTTGCCCACAAACACGAACCACTGTTGCCAGAGCAAATGCATCGTGAATGTTCGCGCCCATGGTTAGCTGACGGCAACTTCCACAACGCTGCACGTATTTAGTGAGAGTGCACAAGTACCCGGATGTGTGCAACGGCAGCGCGCACGGAACCGCGTTCCTACTGCAGCGCCAATTTCCTGCTAGCCTGCCGCCGTACCGACACGTCGAATCTTCTAAGACGTTCGCTTGCGTATAACGGACTTGCCTAAAAGCAAATCCAGAAGCAGGCAGCGCGTTCGATTACCATCGATCACGCGTTGACGAAGGATTGCGCATTGTTCAATCTTCGCTCGGCGCCTCTCGCGGTATGGAATGAAACGTGACTACCCCTAAACGCGGCCCCGTTTTGAGGCAATCAGTTAACGGTGTCTGTAACCGTCGAGAGAAGTTCACTGGAAGTACGCACGCGTCTTATGTGGGCTACACTTCCACCCTAATGGTTTAAGGCGTTCAGGAATTGGGCGGCTGTAGGCACGAATTGGCAGTAATCTTGTTTCCTGCTTTTATTAGTTTTTGTAGTATTGGCAGAGCCTATTATAGCCGGATACAAGTGAAGAAAAAAGCGGCCGTTCCCGTTCAGTGCACCCCGTTCCAGCCAATAGCTTCTGTCGATAACAATGCAGAGAGGGGACTATCCTCAACAATACAGGGACTATCCATTTCATGTGCCACTCCCTGCATTGTCACGTTAGAAGGGTCATGAGAATCGCCCGACGCCATTGGCTGGAAGGGGGTTCTTTGACGGGGAAAAGCCTCTTCGTTCTTGAATTGTATCCGACTAAAGCTGCAATAGAAGCGTGGCGAAGAAGCGTACACATCAGCCACGGTAGATCAGAGGTAGTGACGTTCGGCTGCTGAGCTCGAGGTCGTGAGGTCGAATCCTTGTAGTGGCTGCCGAACCTTGATGAAGACGAACTGAAAAAAAAAAGCACCTGTGTGCTGTGCGATGTCAGTGCACGTCAAAGATCCCCAGGTGGTCGAAATTATTCCGGAGCCCTCCACTACGGCACCTCTTTCTCCTCTCTTATCCTTCATCCACTCCCTCCTTCATCCTTTCCCTCACGTCGCGGTTGAGGTGTCCACCAAGAAGTGAGACTTAGTGCGTGTTTCCCATCCTTATGAAACATTTGAAATCTTTAGTAATGCTATAGATAGAATTTACGTTGCAGTCTTTCAGAAACCACCGGGTTTCTCCGTAACGAAATTGCCCGATTGATGCTGACTATCGTGACGTCATCAGCATCACCAGATTTGAATGTCTGAGAAATAGAATATTCGAGTACATTTCAATGGATTATTATATCGGATTATAGTACTAATCCGACCCACACTTCCACCCTATGCATCCCCTAATCCACCCGCTAATCCATAGGAAAAATCACCCACTGATCCACCTTAATCCACCGTAATCCATTTTATGGGGGTTTTCCTACTTCCAAAATTCGGGGAGTCCTTTGGAATATTGACGGCGATCCAACTTCCAAATGCTATCTTAGTTTCTTCTTTAGGAATGTGGTAAGAATGCCTGAAGTTTTGTTTTTGCAAGCAAATATGCGCGTCCGAATAAGCAATATATATTTGCCGACCTTACAACTATTACGAACATTTTAACGCCAAAAAAAAAAATCAAAAGCATGATTTCTGAGCACTCTTTTAGCATGAATGTGTCAAAGCGCAACAGTGACCTACGGGGGAGAGGGCTGTTAAGAAATGATGCTGTGGAGGTCTCACTCAGGGTAAATACCGAACAGACGCCTAGGATTCTGAACACATGTGCCCTATATTCTACTACACAGGCGTTTCCTCAAATCTCAGTGTAAGGTGTCAGGTGTCTAAACTGAGACCTCGTCCCTGTTTACTACAGCGCTTTATCCTCCATAACCAACGCGAAGGCTGGTTGAAATGTCAGGGAAAACCGTCTCCCTAAAGGTTCGAAAGGTCATCCGCGAGCTCAGAACAGGCTCGACAAGCTGTAGGCTCGCATAACAGATCCAACCAACGCGACTAGCGCCGCTGCCCTCCGCGCACTCCCAGATTGGCGTCAGAAGCGACAAACCGGTTCAGAGTGGACAGTCAAAGAGGCCCAGTGCTTAGCAGTGCGCAGGCATCGCTTCCCGATGTCCCGCATTACACGGCGCACTACTCGGATAGCAGGAAACGGCGCGATCGCTCAGAATCAGCGACCCGCGTCTCGAGCGTTCCAAATTACCGCGATCCCCATCAGTGCAATATGGAAGAGCCACTCCCCCCCCTCGACGTCCAGATCCCAGAGCGCCCACCATACTACGCCCCGACACCCAACGCACAACTACGCGCCGGCCGACGGGCCGGCAAACTGCGCGACTCAACGAACGACGCGCCGAGCGATATTAGGGCATGTTCTTCACGCGCTGACTGCACGCAGCCCCGGTCTGTGCATGCAGAAGCGGCCGGTACTGGAGCGGGCGCTCTGCAGCTTCCCACCAGACTGCCGAAGTGACGTGCGCGCGAACACGCATGCAAGAAGGGAGGAGGGGGGCGCCAAATCCGGGAAAACGGAACTGCTAATTATGTGCCTACTCTAAAACGCATTACGCGCCAGAAATTCGCGGCGTCCTGCGCATGCACGGCTCGACAGGCCGACTGCAGACAGCCGGGCCATAAATGAAGGCGCGGATGGAATAGGGGCGTTGCACCCCCCCCCCCCCCCCCTTTCTTCGTCCCCCATTTCTCTCAGCATCCATAACGCGAGCAGGCCTCGCTGGATGCGGAGGCAGTGACGGGCAGTGTGCGGAAATTCTGTTCGACTTGCCGCGTTCGCACGTGTCCGGATTGGGTGTAGGCCTAACAACGCCTCGACCCGCCGGGGCAGGCGTCCATCTCGGAATAAGCGTAATCGTCGCGTTACGTATGGTGCCCGAGCCTGCCCCGCGACGGCAATCAAGCGATCCAGCGATGCAAGGCGCATCAACGCAGTAGCGTCCGCCTAGGATTCTACGCGCACGAATCTTGGCAAACGAGCGGAGCGAATGCATTGAATGTGGAGTGCGCGGAGCCAACAAGGCGCGAAGTATACCACGTGTGGATGCAGCGTAGTGACGGATGCTGTAGCGCAGGAGTAAAACAGATGAGCAAATAAGGGACAGAGTTTGTATTAATGCGCGAAGAATGATCTACCACCTTCGTCATTAGAGGCGTGAGAACCAGAGAAGGGCGTACGCGTTGGGTGCCCCAGCTTCCTTATAGTTTTCCTTAAGGCTTAGTGGCACAGCACACGCCTCGTATGCGGATGGTGCTGGGTTCGAATCCCGACACCCTCGGTGACACTACGAGTTTCTCATGGTTACGAGCCCCATACTGTAAATGTGCTCGGCTTTCTCAGTTGGTGAAATACTTCGGGCCTTTGAACAAACCACCGCGTTCTACCAAAGATGCTTCAAGACCTGGGAACAGCGGAAAAGGACAATTTGGTTAATTCATTTCTGCCATTAAATACAAATAAGTATAATGTTCGGTGCTGTAGCCGCGCGCAATGGCAAAAAGCGTGCCTTTTCCATTAAATCGGCGAAAATAAGATGCACAAGCGTATACAGAGAGGGCGGGGGGGGGGGGGGGAGGCAGTGGCTCCGCTTAACAGACGTGGGGAAGGCGGGGGGGGGGGGGCGCAAATTTTGGACCGTATTGTTCCCTGCTACCCAGAATACATGAGCCGGCGCTGCCATGAACTTTGACCCCCACACCCTCTTAATGGAGATACCTGTGAAATAGACGGCAAATACAATGCACAGGGAGCCCGTGATCAGATGCTCTGATATTTGATATTTGCCGCATTGTTTGAAAAGAAGCGATGCAGCAGGCTAAAAAAAAACAAAACAAAAACAAGTGACATACGAGGAAGCCTGACTCGGCGCTGGAGAATCAGAATCAGAATCAGTTTATTTTAAACGATCAGTAAGTGCATACATGCATTTGATAAATACATTAGGAGGTCCCAAACCGAACAGCTGCACAAGATAATTTTATAGAAAAATGTTCTTCCCAAACAGTAAATACAAAGAGTCCACTGATAGCGGAAAGGCCGGAAGGGCTTACTATTTACTAGTTATGGCTGAAGGTCAAAGGGACGGGAAGTAACCAATATCCATTAGCTCTTCCGGCCTCGTCATAATTCACTTCCGTGTCAACTTCCTCGCGTTCCAAAAGAAAACACGCAAAGTATAAACCATCAAACACAATAAAACAGTGGCCCTGTCTCGTCGGAGTGGCCGCAGGCGATGGCTCAGTACTACGTAACAATAGCCGAGGAAAGATGCAAAGGACACAATGCTCAGCGTCGCGAGCCTTGAAGAGACGGCCCTCGAAAAGCTGAGACTGCGAGTACCCCACTGCCACTCACTAGTTGCGTGCAGCGTTCCAGCTGTAGGGCTTTCTATCAGTACAGACTATACTCCCCTCTATCGACAGCTATGTAAAAGCGGCTCTCCCAATCTGACGTTGCCATATATGACGTACTTAGCTGCTGCCATTGCGAATTATCATGGCTGGAAAGACAGCTTTGCTATTATATCGATCGTTCGAAACCAAAAGGACGCGGCGCAGCCGAAGAGCACCTCAGCGACTGAAGTTCTTGAATAGAGTCTCTGTTTCCGCTGTGCTGCACATAACTAAATGCGCATACAACCTAAGAAAATAAGAAGTGGCCGCGAACCAGCAAAATAATCGTGCAACTGCAACCATATACGCAGTCCACAAACGACTTCCTCGCACCTCATTCAAATCTTAGCAGACGCAGAGAAGCTCTGGCTCGTAAGAAGTGTATATGTGATGGCTTTGCACCCCCCCCCCCCCCCCATTTTTTTCTCCTATCGTGAGCGGGACCAAAGTCCTCACTGCTAAGTTATTATTTTTCTTTACCGCCTGGACCGACGGGGAAGTGTGGAATCATTACGGTTTCTTTGCTTCGTGCGTTGCGGGCTTCTTTTTATTGTTACTTTTTCGTGGCTGAAAAACTTTCCTTACGCACCTTGCGCAAGACGCGCCTCTCTCTCAAGCTGCCAACGCACGACCCTTCCCGCAGTCTGGCTCGACCAGAAGCTGATGGTCCTCTAGGCAACTTCAAGAGACGTGCCGTTGCCGGTCGGTCGGTCGGTCGGTAGGCCACAGCAGGCCACTCGCTTCCGCTCACATTCGCGGTCACGAGTCCAGGAAACCATAAGGGTTGACTTTTTGCTTCGCGCAGCTAGCCTTTCGGAACTACTGCTCGCTTTTTCCACGTCAGGGCCGTAATAAGCAGGCTGTATGGCCTATGTAATACACACGTATAGCCGGTACTTCTTGAGGCCAGTCTGCCACCGCTAAAGGGACTACCGGCAGTGGAGGGCGGGGGGGGGGGGGGGGGGGGGGTGGACAAGTATAAGGTCGAAAGAGAAACGCGACGACCTACGTAGATACAAACCATCTGTCCCTGCTTTTCAAGTGCGCCACCGATAGTAGTTATCAAGGGAGAAAAGCCAGCGCACAGAACGTTTCCAGCTGGAAGGATACAATGAGACCGACTCGCGGTATGGCCGCACTCTACAACCGTGCTAAAAAGAAGCATTCTGTACACGCAAGTGAAGTAAAGAGATACAGTTTAATATTAATAACACGCACAATAAAGAAGCGAGCTGGGCCGAATCAATTTCTGCTTGCCGCGCCGCCATTGGTTAGAAATGTTTTCACTGTGCCTGCGTGAGCCCGACAGGAAGCACCGCGATAAAAGTATGCGATGGATAACATTGTTCGTACGGCGAAGCCGAGACACTTACTTTGCGGCCGAGCATGCGGGTCCCTGCCGGGCTAATTCGAATTTCAGTCGTCGCCGCAGGGCAGGAGTCGCGGGGCAAGCGGTCGCGCAACGCATGACGAACCAGGCTGTTCCCCAACGGGATCGGACGCGAACGCATCGAATAGCAAAGTTATCCCCGGACAGAGGGGTTAGCGGGAGACATTTCCCTGGTCTTCTTTCAGGCCGACCCCCCCCCCCCCCCCCCCCCCCCTCCCTCTAGCCGCATTTCCCGCTCAGGAGGCCTCCGGGGCCCTTTCTATTTTCCGGTGTGTCAACGGGGCCCCAAGGGTGTTCGTTAGTCGCCGGCGGGCGCTTCCCTTCTTCCCGGCTTCTTCTCCGGGCGCAATTAAAAGGACGCTATATCTGACAGCGTAATGGGAAAACGGGGGATCGGACGGACAGAGAACCCCCCCCCCTCTCTCTCTCTCTCCTCGATTCCCTCCGTCCCTATTCCGCTGGCCCCAGTGTAGCCGCTGAAGATCGGCGGAGGTGTGAGCTGCATGCAGGGCTATGCGCGCCCTCTACACAGCAAACCATGCGGCTGGCTTCGCAGTTCGACGCCGCCTTATTGGAGGGTGCGGGTGCCGCTGCTGAAAAAGCTCGGGAAAGAAAGAGTGAGCTAAGTCGGCTGAGGACTTCGACGAGTAGTCACTTGTGGAACACTCGTTAAAGGTTTGGAAGGGAACTTTCGGGCCAGTGCTTTGCGCATGCATGAAAAAAGAAAGCTTGGATCCGTCAAACACGTGAGCATAGTGCTTTAGAGGCAGATTACCATGTCGGACTCACTATCTTCCTTCACCTCAAGATTAATAGAATGTAACAAGCATCAGTAAAGTGCCAATAGTCTTACATTTTACCATATGACTGCCCAACAATAATTTATTTACATCTCTTGATACTATGTTATCTTTAAGGATGATTGCATTGTCTATTGGCAGTCGTTACCTTCTTTTTTGCTTTCTTCTAGTTCCTATTGTTAAATAATCACTAGCATGCTGGCTACCATGAAAGTCTGGTGCGGCACTTGTTTTCTTTTTTTTTGTTACAGTTCTGAATCTTCAATGTATTCTTGGTAATCTGCCTACCAGTAGTTATCTAACACTTAATGTAAGAGTTATCTTTTTTGTTGATCTGCTCGTAATTTTTCTTTTGTGCTTTGAACTCTATATTGGACTCATTGCCCACCTGCTACGGTCTCTTACTGAGACTGGCAGTATTGTATATGAATAAATATAAATATCTGCTCCTAAGACGTCTGCATGCTGAAAGTACTTATGCTTCTTTCTGACGCAACAATACGAAATTAAAAGGCAACATTAAAATGCTTACTTCGTGGATTTAAGGTATATACAATCGGGAAACATCATAACAGCCAAGTGTAGACTTTGGAGGACACTGCCATCTGTTAGTTTCTGTTCAGTAGCTATAAGCCATTCATCGCGCATTAGTTTGATAGAGTTCACAGTGTGCTTCACAGTTCGGTCGTGACATCCTATTATAGCGCACAGTGGTGCTCAATATGCTGCAGGAAGCTGTGACGGCACCACGTCTATGCCAGGTTCGGAGAATATTAATAATAATAATTGGTTTTTGGGGGAAGGGAACGGCGCAGTATCTGTCTCATATACCGGCGGACACCTGAACTGCGCCATAAGGGAAGGGAGAAAGGAGGGAGTGAAAGAAGGAAGAAATAGGTGCCGTAGTGGAGGGCTCCGGAATAACATCGGCCACCTGGGGATCTTTAACGTGCACTGACATCGCAAAGCACACGGGCGCCTTAGCGTTTCGCCTCCATAAAAACGCAGCCGCCGCGGTCGGGTTCGAACCCGGGTACTCTCCGGATCAGTAGCCGAGCGCCCTAACCACTGAGCCACCGCGGCGAGTAGGTGATGGATGCGCGATATCCTTTCTTGTGGCTTGAGCAGGTTCTTTGTGACTGGTGCCTTCAACAGCAGAACTACTACATGGTGTCCCTGTCGCTGCGAATGGCACTCGGATTAGGTGCTTTTCAATAAAACCCCATACTTTCACCGAAGACAAACGCGGATATGAAAGGTCTACTTTCTTTTCCTTGCGAGTCAACTGCGCGTTACTGTAAGATAATGACCGTATTGATCGGAATAGTTTAATTTCTACTCGCACCGAGTAGTTAAGAGACTGCCATAGAAAACCAATGGGGTGCGCTTTTAACAATAAATTACAGAAAACTATAATCGTCCCGAGGAGGGACCGGCGGATATATTGATTGATATAGTGCAGGCTAACGATGTGAAAAACAAAAACTGCGTTCATAAACAAGTTCAAGTCGAAAAAATGCGCTTGTGCATAATTTCCGGGTAAGGGTGTCCATAGAACACGACAATAGTGCATCGAATTTGCTATTGTACTTCGAGGGTTCTTGTGCAGATTACAGCACATATGGCTGAAAGTTGCGAATTTATTGAATATAGGGTCGTGGAGCTATGCGTTTGTGTACGATCGGCTAACGAGAGTTATCAAATGCCGAACGTCAAAGACGTTAAGCGTGTAACTAGTACCTGCGAGTAGTCGCCTTAGGTAAAGCCGTTCTCCCAACTCTGAGTTACAGTCCTTTCGCGCATGATCACCACCGTTCGCTTTGCTCTTGTACTCGCTATGTCGAGATAACGCACTTCAGGGAAGGATCATAGTGAAGTTCTAAACGAAGCTTGGAATTTGATGGGTTTATAATGGCATCGAACAAGGTTCCAGTCGTGCAAACACCCACAGAGAAAAATATATTGAAGTATACATCGTTGAAAGTAAGTGTACAGTTTAGACACAAAAGACTGTAAAGAATCTTCAAGCAGCAGAAGGGACACGCGAACGTTCCAGAACCGCTTTGAGTTTTCGGTTGTAAGCAGCAGCTGTGAATCAAAGGTACCGACCTGAGAAACCAAAGCATGCTCAGGGGGTCGGTGACTGGTAACTTTTGTACAGTTCTCTTATGCATCAATTATGAGTCCTTGTGCTGAACAGCATATGAAAACAATCTCTGTAAGGTTGCAAGCATACAAGTGCAAGATGTATAATGTATTTCCTTGAACACTTGCCTCGCACACCTTGCTTCTGGCCAACTCAGTCGAACCTCCATTGTCTTCCTCTGAGTGGGAGAAAAGGGAAGAAAAGAAAGTTTATCTTAGTTTTATTATTCTTTACTTGAACAACAACACGCTTTAATAGAAACTCACGCTGCATACTGGTCAGTGACCTCTACCTTCACTGCTTAATTGTTCACTGCCTACAGAACTTCCCCTTCTCATCGTCAAAGAACAAAATCGAGGCTTTAAAGAGGAACGCTTCAAGGCAACAAACACGTACTGAGCACGATGGAGTGGCCATAAGCGGCACTGTGCAGAGAACCGCACGTCGATACACTGTAGATAATCAGTAAGCGGGACGCAGCAGAAGCACCAAAGAAAACAAGCCCGGGAAGGGATAACATGCAATGCCTCAGGTGTACCGCTACTACTACTACTACCTGGACGCTTCTGCAATCAAAGAGCATCAGCTACAGCCCAGCGTCCACCGAACGTGTACGCGGCGCACCGGACAGCCAGAAGACGCCAGGTGTCCTCGGGGAAGCCAACAAGCGCCCGAGGGACGCTCCGAACGGGGCCAACAAGAGCAGGATACGAAGGGCTCTGACGCCATGTCGTACATCACCGGGCGAGCCACAATCCATTATACCAGAGCTACCACAGAGCTAGCCATACGGTCGACTGACAACGTTGTGGCCCTCCGGCTCGCTCAATACTCGGAACAGCGCGGTGGCATGGCCGCATGCATATATACCGCATGTTGCCACTCGCTGACTGCGCTGTTCGCCGTCAACGCTGCCCCTCGACGTGCAGCGGTAAACAGAATGAAAAGCGACAATGCGAGAGAACAATTCAATTCTTTGCATGAAAACAGCGCAGCAGCCAACAGTCAGCGCCCGTGTTTCTGTCTTCTTTTCTTGGTCCCGTCTGCTGCGCTGTTCTTTATGCAAAGAATGTAGCAACTAGCCCGGCTTGTTCCTCTTTTCAATTGAATTCTGTGTATTGAATTCCATCCTGGGTGCATGCTTCGAGAGCGTTCAAAAACACGCGAGGAGGAGGAGGAGACAGATTTTAATGAAATAGGAGAGGTCTGCCTGGTTGTTGACCTGACATGCTATACTCCATGTGAGGGTGAAAGAAGAGAAGAACATTAAAGAGGCTGGTGTAAAAGAAAAACACGCGAGAGGCATTCACGTACCTATCAGGGCGAAACATTAAGACAATTGATTCCTCTCAGCCATGCAGTAGGTTATATTTTGCAATGCTTTTATTCTGCATCGCCGCTGCGGTCACTTTCATAACTTCTGTATTGTATGAAATGCCTGGTTCTTCCCTGCACAACGCCTCACGAACTCGAACCCTGGTTGCGCTTACTAGACGGGCACATTTCCAAGTTTTTGTGCACCGCTATTTTTCGGAAGGCACAATGTACCTTATAGTTAAAGCTTAAAAGTTAGCATAAACAGAGCGTCTCACTCTGTGGTTTAGTTTCACGCGGACCACATTTATGAATATGCTACAGAGCAGATTGTTCCGAATCAACGCACCAATCGCCCGTCACAACATAGCAACAACATAAAAATAAACGTACCAAAAACGACTATCGCTGTGACGTTCATTTTAGAGGTTATCACTACTTGCAACTTTCATAAAAGCTGCTTTATATGTTACCAGGATCAGTGTGTGGGCAGGATCATGTTGCCAGCTGCAGCTTGCAGACCTTGAGATCGTCCTACACTGTGAAATATAAGTGAACAGAATTTTATTTCAATGAATTGCTGCCCATTCCCAAGCAAGCCGCGACCCAGTGCTGTGTACACCTATAAGGCCATGCCTGGTACGGTTAGCGAGTGTCACCCGTTGACAGGCGAGCACTGAGCGAAACACGAGGTGTCAAATGACTATACGTTAAAAGAGAACAGTTTTTCGTGTACTAAACAAGTCAGCTATAGTCGCTTCGGGTGTTGTACCTCAGTGCACCAGTCACAGTTGTAAAGCCTGGCCACCTTGAGAGAGGAATGACTAGTCGTATCATTTCAGAAACTTGAATTCTGCGCGCAGCTGATGCCCAACTGAAGTTGGAAAGAACTCGCGGGTATTGGATAGTTTGGTTTGGTTTGGTTTATAGGGGTTTAACGTCCCAAAGCGACTCAGGCTACGAGAGACGCCGCAGTGAAGGGCTCCGGAAATTTCGACCACCTGGGGTTCTTTAGCGTGCACTGACATCGCACAGTATACACGGACCTCTAGAATTTTGCCTCCATCGAAATTCGACCGCCGCGGCCGGGATCGAAACCGCGTCTTTCGGGCCGGCAGCCGAACGCCATAACCACGCAGCCACTGCGGCGGACCGGTATTGGATCGTGGGGCACCGAGTTTCTGTAAAGTCCGAAAGTTGAGTTGTGTAACATAAAGTATATAGAGACAATTTTTCTTCACCTGCCGAAATTGTCAGCGCTGAGTTCGATGTTTACGTTGCCGTTCCTCCGTGGTGACGGCCTGGGAAAACTGCCTTTCTTAAAATTTTCGTTTATCAATTGCACATTGCCCCACAGCTAGCTAAATTAATGCGAACACCTCTTGCTCTTTCGGGGCTGGCTCCATGCCGGGGAAAATACGCCGATTTCACTGTTCTATTAGCCGGTTCTATTTCACTGTTCTATCAGTCGACACCAAAGTGCCATATCTACAGCTTTTTATAATGTACAAGGTGTTAACTGTACTGTGAAGTTGTACCTGCCATTGTCGCCGATTCTGCTCGTATGATTTCTGCTGCTACCAAACTCTCTTAAACCCTATCCATGCTTTTATGTGATGTGTGCCACAAGAGAAGAATTTGCCATTGATAATTTTTTTTTGTTTGCGTTGTATTAGTTTCATCTTGCTATTGGTCTCGCAAAATAGGGCCGGTGCTGTTGTAAATAAATAAATTATATACTGAAAAGGCATACTTCAACGGAGTCACGCCGCCGCCTCAGCTCACGGCCTCACAATTCTCCTCACGCGGTCGCTGGATAAAAAGCAGACTATAGCTCCCGGATAGTTGAGGGTTCGACGGAAACCCGTCTGGCGAGGGAAATTCAGCATATCCTTTTAAACGAACACTCGCCAAAGTCATAAAGGAAAAAAATAACCGTAAGAGAATTGACGTTTCGGCACCACTACGGGTGCCTTGTTCACAATGGGATGAAAAACGAGACGGGCTGCTGCTTATGTAGGGAAAACGTTGCGTATCGTGCGGATGTATATCTCGGGTAGATTGCCCTGCGTCCTGTTAATCGCTTGGCTTGTCATTTGTATGTGAAGGGATTCCTTGAGCAGACGAGTAGATAATGATTTTTCTTTCTCAAGTATGCGCGTGGAATCCCAGTCAATCAAGTGGCCCGTGTTTTGCTGGTGTTGGGCGAGAGCGTTAGAAATCACTTTTTTGTTTTTGACGTCACGCTGGTGTTCTTTGAATCGTTCCTTTATGACTTTGGCGAGTGTTCGTTTAAAAGGATATGCTATAGCTCCCGGAACTCGAAAGCACAGACTCTGAGCACACCGTCCACCCAGGAGCCGATATGTTAATATCACATGCCGCCGAAGTTTATTGCCACCACGAACTGTGGAATATGAAGTATATGAACGCACACAACGATGTAGAACTTTAGAAAAAAACAACAACAAAATGCTCCGGGCTGGTATAGTCAAGAGACGCACAGCGATATGCAAACCGTTCTTGGTGGTATTGTATTTCAGGTGGGCGGGGGGGGGGGGGGGGGGTGTATATTACATTTTCCAGCGTGATAAACTGCCATTCAAAAGCAAAGCCACAGCGTTGTGGGATGCTGGCCATCCTAGTGAACGTCTTGACATCTTGCCCAAGCAGTCGTTTAGGGTAGATTGGGTCTGAAACGCTAGGCTGGACGTGGTTAGCTGGTTTTTGTTAACGATTCCTTACAAAAAAAAATAAAGGCCTTGTAGGATTCCCCTAAGTAGTTGAAGCATTTAACTGCAAGGGCTGAATGATGAGGAGACTGGAATTGCCATTTTATACCGCTTATAAGCGACAAGGGATAAGAAGGAAGATGCATTGCGCGTAAGTTCACCTGTCGTGTTTTAGGGAACCATCTTCAGCCATACAGTAGAACTTAACCCCTTTCTTTACTTGCACCAAACTTCACCGAAATGAATGGAGCAGTTGATTGCTGAAGATATGCATGGGTTTCCATGCTAGTCAATGGATCATTTAAGAATGAAAATACTACTATAACGTTTTTTTTTTTCAGAAACATTCTACAGGAGCGCAGCACGTGCTGACGGCAAACATGGAGATACATGAGGAAACCTGAAGGTCAGCAGCTGATCGCGTCACGGATTATCACCTTTCGACCTGTCTGGCAGGAGAAAAGAGATATGGGTTATATCAAGGGCTGCCCGAAGTCGAAATCGATAAGCAAGCACAGATTACGCACAAAGTGACGTCCGACCACCCTTTTGTTCTCAGATTCGGAGGCTCGAAACACCACAGCAGCAATGAAAGCACTCACTGCAGGAGGGCGCACTTGCACGTTTACGAAAGCCGCGAGCATACATCTTGAGACAGGAGTCCGAATAAGCATGGCTTATGCTCAGTATTTACTGAGTATTGTGGGTCTAGCATGTCTTCTGGCAACCACAGCGCAAGGAGGTCCGGCTAAGGAGAACCGCTCTTTCGTCGTTGACTACGAAAATGACCGCTTTCTCATGGACGGGAAGCCGTTCCGGTTCGTCTCCGGCTCAATCCACTACTTTCGTGTCCCCAAGCCTTACTGGCGCGACCGGCTCCTCAAGATGAAGATGGCTGGACTGAACGCGCTGCAGACTTACGTCGAATGGAGCGGCCACGAGCCAGAGCCGGGTCAGTACAACTTCGAGGGAAACTACGACCTCAAGGCTTTCCTCGAGACGGCCAAAGAAGTAGGGCTGTACGTGATCCTGCGCCCTGGTCCCTACATCTGCGGGGAGCGAGACAACGGTGGCCTTCCCTACTGGCTCCTCAGGATCAACCCCAAGATGAAGTACAGGTCTTCGGACAAGACCTATCTGGCCGCGGTAGACCACTGGCTAGACCTGCTGCTGCCAGCTGTGGCGCCGTACCTTTACAAGAATGGCGGGCCTATAATCACTGTCCAGGTGAGGACCACATCGCCTTTCGGTCTCATTCCTAGGCGTTGCAGCAGCAAATCCTGCATTGTGTGTTTAACCGCTGATAGCTATAAGCCGCTTTACTCGGAGTATTAAAAAGCAGCTTATAAAGATAATTTACCATCCTCGCTCTCTTCTTAACGTCACGCGCTTTTTCTCGCCATTGCAAATACTTCTACGCTGGTTATTACTACTTATATCTGCGTAAATATGTTATGCACGACAAGGGCCGTTAATCTTTTTTTACGTTCTCAAGACACGGAGAAACAAAGCGGGAAGTGTAAGGCTCTTGCACAGTCACTAGAAATACCTGTACTAAGCTTAACCTAACCTGCCCAGTACCCCAAGCAGCACAGGTCATCGGCCCAATACTGCAACAGGATGGTCCCATCCAGGTCCTTTGTAGGGCCAGCTTTGCCATTGCAGTTGCAATGTTGGGCCAATTACTTGTGCTGCTAGGGTAAGCTTAGCAAGACAAACAGGGTAGCGACTTGCGTCTTATACAAAGCAAGATTACAATATGATTCGACAAGGAAATAAAAATAAAAATATGGTTAGCATGGGGAAATGGAGGTTATATGAAAAGGAAGTCCATTGTCCATTCGTGCGAAGGCCACACATACAAAGAGCCTATCGTGCGCTCCTAAGCCCAGTTACTTTAACTATAGAAGTTAGGGTTTCGGCGAAGGAAGTGTACCTTCTGGAGTAGGAACAAAGACTAGATGAATAAATGCAGAGGGAAATTTAATCCCATCCTTCGACGCAGGTCGAGAACGAGTACGGCCTGTACGACGTGTGCGACAAGGCGTACATGCGGCACCTGGTGGACAAGTTTCAGCAGCACCTGGGCGCGGACACCGTGCTCTTCCGCACGGACACGCCCGACGACAAGGCGTACGAGTGTGACCGCGTGGAAGGCACGCTGGTCACCACCGACTTCGGCCCCGCCAAGGCCACGACGCAGCAGGCCTACGAAGCCGTCAAGAGGGAGCAGCCTCACGGGCCGTTCGTGGTCACCGAGTACTACTGCGGCCGCCAGGTAAAGGGCAAGAGTGAACACTATGGGAAACAAAGACCATAAGAAATGTGTGATAGAAAGAGAAAGAGAGAGAAAGAGGTGAAAGGAATGGACGGGATGCTCAGCAGGTATTTCGCGGGATTGGCTACCCTATACATAGGGAGTGTGCTCTCAAGACACTGTGGTGACCTTCACTCTTCACAAGAGTTAAATAACAACGAGAATAAGAACGGGTGGGCCAGGCACTCTCAGGTAATGAATAGCAGTTTACCAGTGCCCCTCAAAAGGAAGGTATATAACACCTGTATCTTACCGGTAATAGCCTATAGGGCAGAAACAGGGAGGCAAACGAAAAGGGTTGAGCTTAAACAAAGGACCGCACAGAGAGGCTTGGAAATGGAAATGATAGGCGCAACGTTAAGAGTCAAAAATAGAGGAGAATTAGTCATGGAACAGACACGAGTTAAAGATGTCCTAGTCGAAATCAAGAAGAACTAGGAATCGGCAAGGCGTGTAATGCGAAGGGAAGATAACCGATGGTCCCTTACGACTGAAGGCAACGGAGTGGATTCCAAGAGAAGGCAAGCGTAGCAGGGGGCGGCAGAGACTCAGGTAGGCGGATGGGTTTAGGAGGTTTGCGGGGATAAGGTGGCTGCAGCTGGCAAAGGACATGGTTAATTGGAGTGACATGGGAAGAGGTATTTGCCCTGCAGTAGGCTTAGTCAGGCTGATGATGATGACTCAAGCCACAACGGCTGTCATTCCGGTGCGCCCGGAGCACGCCGAAGGCAGCACGGCACATCTAATCGGTTTATCGACGCTTGATACCGCTGATACTGCACACCGTGCACAAAAGTGCCGGCCATCTCATCTACGAATACCGCGATACGTTCAAAGGAATAAAGGGAGCGACAAAAAAGAAAATGAAAATTCAGATCATAGTATAGAACCTCTCAACAATCGACATTACCTTTGGCACGTAACAATGAAGAACGCCTTACGCGAGTTCGCATTCCGGCGGTCGAGGCTGTATCTCTGTATCATATGAGGAGCGCCTTGATGGCTTCCAAGCTAACGAGAATTGAGGCCATAGTCCCAGAAGGTTGGCCTCAGTTCGGAATATGTGATGAGAAGAGACAGACATGTCTACCTTGTAGTAGCGTTCCTGAGAGCCTAAAGATAAGAAAAGTGCGAAGCGAGATTTTCAGCGTAATAGAGTTAAGATGGCCTATTTCTAAAAGAAAAAACACTTTTCAACCTCGGATTACAAGTTTTTTTGCAATTAGGGGTGGACCACCACCATCAGTACTTGATGCCAAAGATGAAACGCGGTAGCATGTGAGGAGAAGCAGAGGTAAAATAGTTCAACTAGTGGAATAGTGAAAATGGCGGAACGTGCTAAGTTTATAAAACAACAGCATTATTTTCTACAAGGGTTCACCTCATGGAGGGACAGCTGAAGGCAATTTAACTGCATCTATATACATCTATCCAGTTCTGACCCTCGTGATGAAGTTGCACGATTTTGAATGAAGGGCCCGAGTCCTTCTTTTTTCTTATTAGCACACCTTTCGCGAGCACACCTTCAAGCTGATTTGTTACGGCACATTACGGACCATATCTGAAACACCTCAAGCCGGCGGGCGGAGCTCATCATCGTTCAGTAAACATTGTGGTTGGTGTTTCCCTCACATACAGGATGTGTGGTCGTTCCCGCACGACAAGGTTGACGAACGAAGCATCGTCGACACCTTCGAGGAGATCCTGGCAAAGTACAACGGCTCAGTGAACTTCTACATGTTTCACGGCGGCACAAATTACGGCTTCAGCAACGGCAACCGGCCTCCGCCGCAGCTAACGAGCTATGACCACGGCTCGCCGCTGTCCGAGGCCGGTGACCCCACAGACCTGTACTACATGATCCGGAACGCCACGGGGAAGTTCCTTCCCCTTCCGCCGGGCCCACTTCCGACTCCCTCGCGGAAGCTAGGCCTGGGGACCATTGCCCTAACGCGGAGCGCAACCCTGGAGGAAGTGATGGACTGGTTCCGGAACCACGGCTACCTGAAGACGGTACGCTCCAAACAGCCGCTGACGTTCGAAGAGTTGAGCCAGGCCTACGGATACGTCGTGTACAGCACCAGAGTCTCTTTCAGGCCAAAGAGTCCCTCCTTACTGACGGTGTCGGGCATAAAGGACCGGGGCTACGTAATGACGAGGGCGACCCGGAGCGTCCTGAGTCTGGACGAGCGCATCTTCAACGCGTCCGTGGTGACGAGTGAAGGAGAGACACTCACGATTCTCGTGGAGAACCAGGGACGCCAGAACTACGGGAAGGGCAACCACGACCCAAAGGTGAGCTCAGAAACACCAAACTCTCACGTGGACCAAAGAGTTCTCTGGCATTTCGAAAGTATTAGCTGCGGTTGAGTATGAAAGACAGAGGCGTCGCAGCAACATCAGTGTGTAACCTACAGGGGCGTGTTCGTTGAGTAATTATCATTACGCTTGATCGTTTCCACCTGTGGGGGAAGTTCGTCACTTTTTACTGAAGCCATACCCGAATTCAATTTCTTCCGCGCCATTTTTTCTCTTTCAAGGTGCTGTCCAACTCGCAATACTCAGAAAGGAAAATTTTGCAGTGCTGTTGGAGTTGTTTATTTAGTCATCAATACAGCTTTTCTGTTTGAATGAGGAAACCCAACTTGTGCACTGATAAAGCCTGAGATGTTTAAAACATTAACTTGATGCGACGGTAAACTAGAAGTCTTTTGTGATCACTTCACTACGTATAATGAGGTGGCGAGAGTTAAAAACAAACTATAGAAGTTACAACTCAATGAAGAATTCATATAGGAACATAACCACGTGCGTCACTTAACTATTAGTGATCCGGCCGTCAATAGCTAGGGGTGGTTTCGTTTTCCTACAAAATTTTGTCTAACTGCAAGCAGCAAAAGTTAACGGATGTGCGGAAAAAAGAAACAAAAGAAATGAAGCACCTGCCTCTTTAAAAACACTCAGCGGATAACGGTGCAATGTCCCCACTTGTCCAATTCGTGCGTCATAGGTGGCCGTTACAAGAACAATGAGTGCAGCCCGGTATGCACGTTTGAAAGCTACTGGCCGATAGTTTTCGCGCCCAGTGTCACGGAGTGCAATATGGTCGGCGATTTCTATAGAGTTCATTACTCTGCACTCGTCAGGTTTCAGCGAAATCACTTCGATGCAGGACAAACATCACAGAATGCTGCTCGACGCACAAAACACAAAGATGCACAAGTTTCGTGGGCGTACCTTGATGTCGCAACGCAGATAGTGTTCCGAGAAATGTTGAGGGCGTACGTACTCTCAACGCGCACTCGACAGCTTTCGAAAGGTGCAGCTGACACTCGAATCACAGCGGAAAATACCACGGTTCTTTCTATGCGACAACAATGCTGCCAGTATCATTCGACGGATGATTAAGACAAGACCTCCTGTTACGATTCAGCCGACCTATAGACATAAGTCCCGTTACCCTTCTAAGCAGCAGATGCGGTGTGCGATGAGATGTACCACTGTCCAGTGACGCCCATTAACACTCAAAACGCTAGGGTGCATATATACAGTAAAGAATAAACAAAGAAGCTTAAGTACAGCCGCAGCTCTAGACAAAACAAATTTTCTCTTAGCGGACAAGGCATGAGCTCTTCTGCTTTCGCCGGTGTTTTATAACACTTATCCTCGTATGGCTAGACATAGCCGAATGTTAGTCAAGCAATGCAGGCCGCAATATTGTGACTGTTAATGCCGCTTAGACGACATTCCACAGCCTGAGCTCAAAACAGAAGATGCCGCGAAGGTTTACTACATTAGCAGTCGTCTCAGATAGGGAACTTTGTATGCAGATTTCAGAATTTCTTTTTATTTCAAGCTGCCTGTTATAGTCGCTGAGTAATTAAAATTAACACATTCGAATAGTCTTCATCGGGGCGTTAAACGATTAACGGTAAAGAGCGGAAGTTTTTGATGTCACCATGTTCACAAAGCCATCTTCTGTCCTGCGCCAGCTGCCGCCACCTTATCCCCGCAAAACTCTTAACCTCATTCCCCCACGTAACTTCCGCCCCGTGCGTTGCCAGATTCAGTTTCCAATGGCACCCTGTCCGAAGCAAGATATTCTTAACGCCTTCCGTTGTCTCCCAGGTCTGACCACCGCCGTGGTCAGTTGCTCCGCAGCCGCTTACCCGACAAGTAGAAACGATCAAGCATGACGAAGACTATACTCAGCGAGCATGTGCCTGCGCACTGCTGTTGCTGAAACGCTTCTGTATTACATACAGTGGTGCTAAAATGGCCGTACTATATTGTCGAAAAACTGCGGAATCCGCGATGCGCCGGGGCAATTATTGTGTGTGCATGGTGATAAAATTTTTACGACCACACATGAAGAAAATATTTTTTTGTTTGAAATTGATACAACATATTTCGCTGTAATGTATTGCTACGAGACAGTTGAAGATCAGAAGATGGCGAAAAAAATTATTTTAAAAAGTAAAAAATTATGAACAACATGGCCATTCTATTTGCCGCGTCCGTCTAATGCTTCTTTTCATTCAACGATGACGAATGTTCATGCTTTCTTCTTGTACTGACATGGCGCAGGGAATCACATCTGGCGTAACACTCGGCCATGCTCAGCTGACCAACTGGACAATGGAAGGCGTACCCCTCGTTCACGAAGAAGACTTGGATCGGCTTGGCCAGTTTCTTTCCCAGCATGGCCACGCCCAGACAAACGACACGCGTACTAAGCCGCCAGCATTCTTCTACGGCAACTTCACGCTGCCAGAAGGCCAAGAACCGTTGGACACTTTTCTTGATCCTACCGGCTGGGGCAAAGGAGTGGTTGTGATCAACGGCTTCAACCTCGGCCGCTACTGGCCCTCCATAGGCCCGCAGGTTACTCTCTATGTACCTGGTTCTATTTTGCATTCTTATCCACAACAAAACACGCTGATTGTATTCGAGACCGAGACAGTTCCATCGGCATTGACGACACTGGAATTGGTCGACACTCCAAAGATTGACGGGCCCATTCCAGACAAGCCCGGACAAAGAAGTCACAAGTGACCCTTCAAACCAAACGGAGATATTTCGCGCAACGTAACAATCATACCTTTGCGAAATTCACCGATGCCTACATTCCTTATACAAAACAACCGTCGAGAATGGACTTCTAGCGGCGCATTTTCATCTAGGTTCTTTTCCTGCTTGAGAAAGGGTAAACCTACTCGGAAGCGGTAAATAAAAAGCCGTAAGGACAGAGCTTTATAACTGTGTACAACACACGTCCACAATCGCACGTGCACTTTATTGCTGTCAACGGTACAGAAATCTGGCAAAACAATGTAGAGAGAGAGAAACAGAAGGAGGGAGAGGCGGGGAGGTTAACAAGGTGATGCCCAGTAGGCTACCCTACAAGTGGGGAGGGGAACAGAGGGGGAAAAAGGAAGGAAGGAGCGGCAATGAAACAATGTAAGTATGCACTGATCCTATGGGGTCAACGAACTACCAGCGGATTAGCCTCTGGTCACCTCTGGTAAGCGTAGGACAGAACTCCCTGTAGAGGTCTGTTTAAAGGTTTCTTGAGAACAACTCAATCCGGTTACTGCTTTCAGCGAAAAGCTTGATTCTTGGGTTCCCTTACAATCGGTGGGGCTCAAACGTCGTTCTTTCAGTGTGCGAGCGCCTACCTTCCCTTCACGTCGGCGGGAAGAGGGCCTTTGATAAGCTAATGAAAATGCGCATGTCTGCAAGCCTATCTCAGATAACATTCTCCGGCAGCGACAACATAGCTGACACGGATGTATCTTGAATAACAGGGAAAAATGCCCCAAGGTGCTGAGAAACAGCACAGGCTTAAGTGCTGAGTTTTGGAAACCTGTCTTCATCTAGAAGCACAAATTAAATTTTGTTTTCAAGTTCACAAAAGCTAAAACGACAATGCTATGCTTTTTGTTTTTGCAATATTTCGCCTCTCAGCCTCCGCATACGGAACCTATACGACACTGCAAAATAAGGTGATGCGAATATTTAATTCTATCACCTCGAAAATGGTTTCAGGTTGAGCGCCAAGGCGCCCATCAGGAATGATTTTATGCTGTGAATAAAAGTGAGGAAAAAAAACATTCTAAAAACAAATCATATGAACTCAGCGATTCCGAATCTGAGTAGAATCACATCCAATCATTGTATCACATCGAATATTACTGAACAAACTAGCCGCCTATGGGATTGTTAATGACAAACTGCAATTTTTCAAGAGTTACTTATCAGGCCGACAACAGAAAGTGGTAATTAACAACCTTGACTCTACATATAGCTATATAAAATGCGGAGTACCCCAAGGATCTGTCCTGGGGCCTCTTCTGTTTTCCATTTATATAAATGATCTTCCATGTTCAGTCTCACTTTCGCAGATTCTCATGTATGCAGACGACACGGCCCTCATGTTCACAGGTAATTCGGTTTCTGCGATGCAAGCCGACATGAAGCAAGATTTAATGGCAGTTTCCAACTGGCTCAGTAAGAATAGATTAACGTTAAACATTGAAAAAACTAAATATGTCGTCTTCAATACAAGAATAAACATTGATTTTAATCAAATTAGGATTTCTTTGAACGGTTGTGTATTTGAATCCGTTCCTTCATTTAAATATCTTGGTGTTATATATGACAACAACCTTAACTGGAAGAATCAAGTGAACAGCGTTTGTAATAAAGCTGCGTTTGGCTGCTACTACGTCCTTATTAAGGCTAGACAATACTTTCCTCGCAACATATTACGCAGCTTGTACTTTTCATTTGTTCATTGTCATCTGAGTTATTTCAGCGAATCATGGGGGCACACATACTAAACTTATCTCACATCTCTGCTACGCTTACAGAGACGAGCACTAAGGATTATAACATATTCTTCATTGCATCATCCAAGCAACAATCTGTCTGAAGAAATTCGAGTACTAAAATTTTCCGCTCTACGCGACTACAAAATCTCCCTTCTAGTAAATTGCATTTTAACAACTAACTCTCCACTCCCGATGAGCTTATTCACTTTGCCTGTTCGCAACACAAGACACGCTGCCAACGGTAATTTTAATCTTCCGATCCATCACAACACATACGGTGAGAGATTGAGTTCATTGGGACGAAATTCTGGAATACATTGCCACTGGAAATAAAGCTTGCCAGAAATTTTAAACTGTCTTCGAAATTATATTTCTTGCATAATCAAGTAATGATGTGATTTCTCTTTTTTGTTTCTGTGTTTTCATTTTGTCTGAACTCCCCGCGTATAGTTTGCTGAAATGCTGGTGTGCAGCTTCCTTATACGTTTGCCCAAATGCCTTGTTTTGCATCCGACCGGACACTGGATGCTTTTGCTGTCTTATTTCTCTGTTTTAACTTTTCTCTTTTGTTACTTTACATATTTATGCGGTTGCCTAAATGCCTTGTTTTGTATTGGACCGGACACTAGCCATGTAGGCTATCGCTCCAAATATTTTGTACAATTTTTCCTTGAATTATGAAATAAAGCTTCTTTTCATTTAAAAAAAAAGGACCTAGATATGTCAGCTTCTGATCTCATATCTGCTGCTTGCATACATATTACTGCACTGAAATGAAATAGCTCTGTCTGCTAAAAACGAAAGCACGATTACTAAATTGGAATGTAATAAGTAATGCAAAGCATTCAGCAAAAGTGTATGTGCAGTAAATGTACTGCACTGGAGCAAGTCAATGCAAATGTAAATCGTAAACCTCATAAAGATACGGTGCCAGCTCCCGTCTCAGGGAGAGTTTGTATTACATTAAGAATAAAAGATACAGTAGGTGCTTTTTTAGTATTGCACGCAGCAAAACAATCATAAAAGCATTCCACATGCCTTCAGTCCGCCGGAAGGCATAGCTGTAGCAGTTATCGTTCCATGTACATGGGCTGTTTCTACAGCCCCATCTATCACGTCTAATCGACGGCACGTGACGGGTGATACGCGGAGCGAATGCCGCTCCCAGACTCAGATAGCCGATCCGCGTCGCCCACAAGGGCAGCAGTTGGCGAGAGCTCAGCGCTGACATGGCTCGCTTCTCCGTTCTCGCTTCTCTGTTTGTGTCGCTAGCGTGGGCCAACAGCGCTTTCAGCAGCCCATCCTTCGTCGTAGACTACAACAACAACGTCTTCCTCAAGGATGGTAAACCCTTCCGCTACGTTTCCGGTTCCCTACACTACTTCCGGGTCCCCAGACAGTACTGGAGAGATCGCATGGAGAAGATGAGGCTCGCCGGTCTCAACGCGCTCCAGACTTACGTGGAATGGAGCGGTCACGAAGTGGAGCCTGGGAAGTTCAACTTCGAAGGCGACTACGACCTGAAGGCTTTCCTGGACACCGCCAAGGAGGTCGGGTTGCTCGTGGTATTCAGGCCTGGTCCCTACATATGCGCCGAGCGGGACAACGGTGGGCTGCCCTACTGGCTCCTGAGGTTGAACCCCAACATGAAGTACAGGTCTTCGGACCCTTCTTACATCTCGCGAGTGGACAAGTGGTTCAGCGTGTTACTGCCGATGGTCGAGCCCTACCTCTACAAGAACGGCGGACCCATCATCACCGTTCAGGTCGAGAACGAGTACGGACAGTACGTTGGGTGCGACAAAGTTTACATGCAGCATCTCGTCAACATTACGCAGCGGTACCTGGGACAAGACGTCATCCTTTTCAGGACGAACGCGCCAAGTGACACTGCATACAAATGCGACTATGCGAACGGTACGTTGGTGACGGCCGACTTCGGCTCTGGTGCGAATGTGGACGTTATGTTCTCGACGATGCGAAGGGCTATGAAACAGGGGCCCCTCGTCGTCACAGAGTACTATCCCGGTTGGATGGACCACTGGGGAGGAAAACACGCCAAAGTCGACCAGAACTTGGTACTGAGGACCTTCGAGAAGATCCTGGAACGTAACGCGTCTGTCAATTTTTACATGTTTCACGGCGGCACCAACTTTGGGTTCACGAATGGAGCCAATCCGCCTCCTCAGCCGACAAGCTACGACTACGGATCGCCGTTGACAGAGGCAGGCGACCCGAACGATACGTACTTCAAGATCAGAGATATTGTGGGACGCTACCTACCTCTGCCCAACGGAACTCTGCCGGTTCCAGCACCCAAGCTCAAGCTCGGTTCCGTAAAGCTCGAGTCTTGCGCGACGCTAGATGATATACGTGCTTTTTGTCGCGAGCACGGCTATATAAAGCCGGTGTCGTCCCAACGGCCCATGACGTTCGAAGAGCTGGGTCACGCTTTCGGCTACGTGGTGTACACGACGAGAGTCCCGTTCCGGCCAGCGAGTCCAGCCAGTCTGGCGGTGCCGGGAATCAAGAACAGGGGCTATGTGTTCACGCCACAGACCAGGACGGTTCTGGCCACGGACCAGCTCGTGTACAGCGTGCCGGTGGTTGTCAAGGAGGGAGAGAACGTTACGATTCTCGTTGAGAACACTGGGAGGCTCAACTACGGCTTGGGAAACCACGACCCCAAGGTAAGCAAATGCAGCGGAGCCTTGCAACGAGATAACGTTAACGAAGTTTTCAGATAACTTAAACAAGGGTAAATGGATCGGATGTTTTCCAAGGCTAACATCGTCGCGTTGTAACTCTTATGTGCTCAAGAGATCCGCAATTTAACAAAGGCGGGGATGAACTTTAATTTCATTTACATTTCATTTCGTTCATTGTTTACTTAATGTGGGGCGCAGATTGGTTTTCAATGGCGAGCATTCAAACCCGACATCGCAATAAGGCAAAAGTTATGCCACGCAAAGAGCTCTGTACCTTGTCGTATAACAACCGAACGAGATGCAGTTTGCACGTCATCACATAGGCTCCGCATAGCTTACAGGACACTTCAGACGCTATTAGAGGGTGGCACATATGCCAGCATAGCAAGTAGTGTGTGGTTGTAAGCATTTATATATATACAGGGCGTCACTATCTTGCAAAGCACCGGGCCTCAGTAATTGAGCGCCGAGTAGGTTACCACGTATGAGTACCACGAGTCTCAATATCAACCTTGCAACAATTTTATGGTGTGAACGCTCACGTGCTCAATATTGGCGAGTAGGTAGACGGGTCCGAGTAAACAACCTCGTATGTAAAATTAGAAGATGTAAGCGATGGACGACTAACGATACCAGTATGTAAGATAATACAAAAAAGCTGTTCTACAGGTTGCCTCGCGACCAGGTCCTAAAAATATGAGAAGAAAGCAATGTAATGTGCACGCCTTATTTAGAGAACTGCTCTGGGACGGTTTTAGCGTCTCTGTGCGAAGCAGCGTTAGTTAAAATCTGAAGAGCTTCAGTTTAATCTATTTTGTAACATTTTTCTTGACGATTATTTGACACCGCCGCTTCCTTTCTCGACTAGGTGCCATTTCACCTCCCTTCATTCAACAGTTTTACAGTAACCCTCATGTTCATCTTCGTGATCACCGCTTATGAATCACAACAACCAAGAATGCAACGAATAAATAGTCGTAAAACACGCTAAGGCGCCCGTGTGCTGTGCGATGTCAGTGCACGTTAAAGATCCCCAGGTGGTCGAAATTATTCCGGAGCCCTCCACTACGGCACCTATTCTTCCTTTCCTCTTTCACTCACTCCTTTATCCCTTCCCTTACGGCGCGGTTCAGGTGTCCGCTGATATATGAGACAGATACTGCGCCATTTGCTTCGCCAGAAACCAATTATTATATTATTAACGTATCTGGAAACATGGCTGCTCTAAATGTGGTGAAATCAGAGCAAAGAGCTAACCCCAAAAGTTAAAGCGGCACACATCTGGCGTTATCTTTTCAGGGAATTATCTCGGACGTCACTCTGAACAACCACGTCCTCACCGGCTGGACCATGGAGCCGCTTCCTTTGAGCAACGGACAGCTTCCCTCCGCCGTTAGCCACCTGGTGGACGCCTTCGGTGCCTCGAACGCGGATCCATACTGCAGCGCTCCGGGAGCGTTTTTCGGCAGCTTCGCGCTGCCCGAAGGACAGAGGCCCCTGGACACTTTCCTCGACCCGACGGGATGGGGCAAGGGCGTCGCATTCGTCAACGGCTTTAACTTGGGAAGATACTGGCCCAGCATCGGACCGCAGGTAGGGTCAAAGTGCGCTGTTTATTATGTACCGCACTCTGTGTGGTTACTGAGACGGAAGTAGACACAGCCAAGCGGGTCGCTTAAAATTGAACTTCAGAAATGCGACATAAAAAAAACAGACAGCGACACAAATGTATGAAGGAAGAAAAAGAAAAGGACAGATGTTCCCAAAGCAAAGAAAAAAATAACCCGAAAACAAAAGAAAAACATTGAAATAAGCGAACAAATATTGAATACATGTGCACCTGTCAATCACTTCATGCAAGTAAAAGTTAACGGCCCAAATCGGGAACACTGAAACGTGAAATGGTGTGTCTCCTGTGCGCAATCCACAAAACTAGCTAGCTTAAGAATTATTTGTTAGGCAGCTCCAAACCAAGCAAAATAACTTTACTCCGAACGGTGCATTGAAAGCGCTTTCTGGATTAGGAGATTGTGTTACTCTAGGGACAATTGGAATCTTTGTCTTCCGAACAGAAAAAAAAGTTGATATCTCAGTGTCATCATTTCCTTCGTACACCGGAAACGTAATCAGACCTGTCTGCTCTTACAACTTGAAATGCAAGGTTATTACGCACACCTTGTTGTAGAGCGCATTAACGGACATGGAGTTTGATCAGTACGCTGCACAGCCTGCATAACCTGCATAAACTGCATAACGTGCGCAGGTGACCCTGTACGTTCCTGGCGTGCTGCTCCGACCGTACCCGCAGAAGAACGTCGTCATGCTCTTCGAAACCGAGTCCACACCAGGAGAGAACCGGACAATCAGTTTTGTGGACGTGCCCAACATTGACGGACCTGTGCCCAGCGGTTCGACGCACTAAGCCGTCTCCGCCGGCGTCTGGAGTCCAGGGCACACAAGTACAGTTAGAGCCAGTAAAACAAGGACGAAATGATTTACACTGAGCCACGATTCGGCCTCATCCTTGTCGTCACCTTTGTCAAGCAACAGCAGAGCTTTACAAGGAGCCATTTGAATGTATATTGATCTGAAAAACTGAGTGCAACTTTTCCCTAGAGGTTCCACCTGGGAAAAACAAGCAGCATACCGAGCAAGACTTGGTTTATGGTTTTATGGGGGTTTAACGTCCCAAAGCGACTCTGGCTATGAGAGACGCCGTAGTGAAGGGCTCCGGGAATTTCGACCACCTGGTGTTCTTTAACGTGCACTGACATCGCACAGTACACGGGCCTCTAGAATTTCGCCTCCATCGAAATTCGACCGCCGCAGCCGGGATCGAACCCTCGTCTTTGGGGCCAGCAGCCGAGCGCAATAACCACTCAGCCACCGCGGCGGCCGCAGCAAGACTTGCGCCCTTTAAAAAAAAATATTGAGGGACACTTCAGTTCAGCTAAAGATCATGACACGATGGTTTTAAAGGGTCCCTATGGTCAGCTTGTGGGTCCCCTGGCGCACCTCTTCGCTGACATCGACACGCTTGTTGCCATGACACACTGCTTTATAACATATCGTCCACATGAATTGGTCACATTAATTAATGTTCTTAATTAACTAAGTGTTCCTGTAATGAGATTCGCCTACTGTGAGGTGCGAGGTGCTCGTGCAAGGCCTCTATTTATCCAGCTTAAGGGTATCCAGCTTTAGGGTAACGGAGTGGACTCCAAGAGAAGGCAAGCGTAGCAGGGGGCGGCAGAAAGTCAGGTGGGCGGATGAGATTAAGTTTGCCCTTACAAAAATTTCTTTACACAGTCTATAGGCTGTCCACAAACTTCTGTCTATAAAGTCTATAGACTCTCTATAGACAAATTCTAGAGAACAGTGTATAGGCAATACAAATCCTCTAGATAGTCTATAGAGAGTCTATAGATTTATGGCTATACACTTTCAGTTGACTTTCGTCAATAGACAGTCTATAGACTGTGAATAGACAGAACGAAAGATCTATAGGAAGGCAATACAGTATACAAGAAGTCTATAGACCATTTTTGTAAGGGTACGTGGATATGGTGGACGCAGCTGGCAAATGGCAGGTTTAATTGCTGAGATATGGGAGAGGCGTTTGCCCTGCAGTGGGCGCAGTCAGGTTGACTATAATGATGATGACGATGATGATGATTAACACTTTTCAGCCTCAAAGAAAGAAAATAAACGTGCAGGTCATGTCCGCTGAACTGCGTATACGTTTTCGCCTAATTTTCAGCTAACGTTTACATCTAAAATGTTTAAAAACGACTCTTCACAAATGCCTCAAGACACCTGTTTCGCTGCAGCCCAAAGCTCCATTCACTCCAGCGTGCAGTCGCTTCAAAGAGGTATTAGATGTACAAAATCGAACGCGGTTTGTTGGCCGAAGCCGTAAATGGCACAAAACGGCTTCCGGTTATCAGTAAACATAACGCGTAAGACCCGTCAACTAAAGAAATAAAGCCTCGCACATCGTGCTATCGATACAAAATGACAAGCAAGGACAAATTGCTTCCGAGGAAACGTACCCTATCAAAACCAAAATACGTCAAGGACAGCAGTATTTTTAAAAGTATTTTTATTTATTTGACAGTCACAAGGCTTAACAACGCAAGCCATCAAAGCGTCTCAGATGAATATTCCTTCGCTGACGCAGCCGCAGGGCAGAATATGAAAGACGGCAAGAAGCCAGGTGCGACCGAGAACTTTTCAAGCTATTTTCAAACGTCTTTCTTCTTTCTCTCTCTCTCTCTCTCTTTTTCACGGATATGTACCCACATTACACGGGAGGTCGCTAACAGAGCAATAGACGCTCCCCGAGGCCCTCGCAAAATAGACACAAGTGGTGCGCCTGTTTCTTCCATTGGCCTCCACGCCGTCATAAACCGGAGATGGATCGTCGCAATCCTAGGGCGCACAGGTGTTGAAACAAGTGTTGGGTACAATAGCCAAACGGGCGAGTTGGTGGTACATATTGGTGGCAAACAGCGCAAGTCCTGTATTTTCTTCCGCTCTGTCCGCGTCCTTGCGCTGTTTGCCACCAAAGTGTTGGGTAGTCGAGAAGCCTGTGCGCCAGGCATGGCTCGCATTTGGCCTTTTCTAATCGGCCTCGTCGGCCCACTGCTCCCAGTTAACGACGCGTCAAGACTGAGATCCTTCACCGTAGACTACCGCAACAACCGCTTCCTCAAGGATGGCAAGCCCTTCCGTTTCATTTCCGGTTCTCTCCACTACTTCCGCATCCTCAAGCCGTACTGGAAGGACCGCATGCAGAAGATGAGGAAGGCCGGCCTCAACGCGGTGGAGATTTACGTCGAGTGGAGTGCTCACGAAGTGGAACCCGGAAAGTTCGACTTCAAAGGTGGCGCCAACCTCAAGGCTTTCCTGGACACCGCCAAGAAGGTCGGGCTGCTCGTGATATTCAGGCCGGGTCCGTACATATGCGCCGAGCGGGACAACGGTGGGCTGCCCTACTGGCTCCTGAGGTTGAACCCCAACATGAAGTACAGGTCTTCAGACCCTTCTTACATCTCGCGAGTGGACAAGTGGTTCGATGTCCTGTTCCCCATGGTCAAAGGTTACCTCTACAAGAACGGAGGCCCCATCATCATGGTTCAGGTCGAGAACGAGTACGGTCAACTCGGCGTATGCGACAAGGCTTACATGGAGCATCTGGTTAACATTACCCAACACCACTTCGGGAGAGACGTCGTGCTCTTTAGGACGGATCTTGTGCGGGAAGATTACTACCAGTGCGACCACGTCCCTGGTACGTTGGTAGCAGCAGACTTTGGTAGCCGCGACAACGTCGACGCTATGTTTAAAATAGTCAGGAAGGCGATGACGCAAGGGCCTCTTGTTGTCGCCGAATACTATTCTGGTTGGTTCGATAACTGGGGTACCAAGCACAGTAGAATCGATCCGAACTTGGTAGCCATCACACTGGACAGAGCGTTGCAGTATAATGCGTCCGTGAACTTCTACATGTTTCACGGCGGCACAAACTTCGCTTTTACAAACGGAGCGAATCCACGGCCTCATCCGACGAGTTACGACTACGCCGCACCTCTGACGGAAGCGGGTGATCCTACAGATGCCTATTTCAAGATAAGAGAGGTTGTCGGACGCTATCTGCCTTTGCCCAGGGGACCTTTGCCTGTCCCGGAACCCAAGCTCAAGATTGGTCCTGTACATCTGGTATCGTGCGCGTCCCTGGATAGCATGATCGCCAGTTGGCGGCACCAGGGACACATCAAGCCGGTCATGTCCACTAGTCCGAAGACCTTCGAGGAACTCAGCCACGCTTACGGTTACGTTCTGTACACGGCAAAGGTGCCTTTTTGGCCCCACAGTCCAGCAGTTCTCTTGGTACCGGGTGTAAAAAACAGAGGCTACGTATTCACGAAGCAAAGCAGAGCGGTGTTAAGCACTGATCGGGGTGTGTACAACGTGTCTATTGTTGTCCAGCCTGGGGAGGACATCAAGGTTCTCGTAGAGAACACAGGAAGGATAAACTATGGACTTGCAAATCACGACCCAAAGGTAAGCAATTCTGTGCGAAACTTCGAGGCTCGGGACGAAAAACTCAGAAATCGAATGCTAATAGAAGAATGTTTACTGTACCATAAAATTTCATGACGTGACTCGCATGCCATCCATCGCTTAAAGGCAGTGCATTAAGATTACTGTCAACGAATTAAGTTAATCATTGGTGCCACGCTGGCTGATGTTTTCGCCTTTAAATAATGCGTTTACGTTTAATGCTGAGGCAAGGAAGACCACTTAATGATATTACGAAGCTCTCCGCATTAAATTCTAGATCCTTCAAAAAAGAAAGAAGCTTTTAAATAGCTTCACAGACATGTCCGGCACCAAAAGATCTTACCGTGCATGCGGAAGTTGCTGATTACTACATAGACGTCCAGCGAATCAGATCCCCCAGCAGGTCGGCTAGAGATCAGTCATGGATGGTCAGTGCAGCATTGAATTGGCGCAACTTTTGTCGGCTGATTGACTAGACAAGCCTCTTGCTGATTTTATTTTGTTCACATATTAACGATGACTGCCTACTTCAGGTCACGCAGCGAGGGGCTTCTAAGAAGATTTTGCGCGCTCAGATGGACCTAGGTGAAAAGAAGAGGTCCGCGATCAGCACAGCGCTCAAAGCGCAGATGCAAACACTTCCGGCGCGAATGCCAACTAGCGAGGTTTCATTAGATAGACGTGAAGTTAACAACGTTTACAACGACATATTCTTCTATAGGGACTCCGTTTCACTTCAGCAATAAAATTGAGGGTAATGGTACGGGAGGAGGCCCCAAAGTTGAACTGTCTGCTTGAGGTTCTGCTTAATTTTCGTACCCTAGGTTAAACTCCTCCGTGAATCGTGGCAGTGAATTGCAAAATAAATTTGTTTATGATTGGTTGGTTTAAAAGGGTTTAACGTCCCAAAGCGACTCAGGCTATGAGGGACGCCGTAGTGAAGGGCTCCGGAAATTTCGACCACCTGGGGTTCTTTAACGTGCACTGACTTCGCACAGTACACAGGCCTCTAGAATTTCGCCTCAATCGAAATTCGACCGCCGCGGCCGGGATCGAACCCGCGTCTTTCGGGCCAGCAGCCGAGCGCCGTAACCACTCAGCCACCGCGGCGGCTGCACAAGAAAAAAAAATTACTGAAGCATGGAAAGTGCAGGCGCTCTCTCAGATCGTTCCTTGAAGAGCGTGCAAGGAAAACTAGGCGTCAGTTTAACTGAGTTTTAATCTATACGTAAGATGTCACGTGAGAATTATTTTCGAAGACACGCTCAGTTAATAAATGAGGCGACATGCGCCCTAAAACTCAAAGCGTACAGTTTTCGCAGATGAAATACAAGAAAGTTCCCGCGTTGAGGTCTACTACTTGGCTTGCTGTCTCCAGCTTTTTTGCCATAAATGTTCAAAAAGGTCCTCCTCTGGGCTATGAGATTTTTTCCGAAATATATATTTAATTGAAAACGTCATTTTAAATTTAAAGTTTGGGACTTCTTCTCACAGGCGGCGCTTTATTCGCTTTATTGACAAAACATGGCGCCCCGTGGAGTGTGGCAAAAATTCTTCGGCTACAGGTTGTAAACAAATGAACGTGGGGGACGCAGACGTGATCGGGTTCCACGAGGAGCCAGCTGCGCCTGCGAGCGGCAAGTGTGTGCTTGACAACTGGCGCCATCTCTCTTATGCGACTGTCACTAACAGGAACTGAACTGCACATGCGCTGCAGGAGCCGGTGGTTTCGTTTTAAGCCACTGTAGCTGGAGTAGAACCTATGTCTATAAATGCGCGAGAAAATAAAATCACAGTGAGCATATAATAAGGAGGATTGTCCGGATATATCTGATCCACCGCGAAGTGGGTGCCGTTTACGAATAATCATGAATTGAACCTAGTACAGACAGGGGATGTGGATGCGAAGTGTACACGTAGTTTCACACTTAAAGGGAACACGGGAGCCTGTGACTGCGCTCCTCAATGAGCCAATGCGTCCGGCGCGGCCGTGCATCGAAGCAAAATGGCGCCGGCAAAGAGGGACCTGAAGGAGGTACTTCAGGTCTTCTGCCTCCTTGCTTCGACGCGTGGTCCCGTCGGACGCACTGGCGCTCCGCGGAGCACTGCCACGCGCTCCCATGTTCCCTCTAACTGTGAAACAAGCTGTACGTGCTGAAAACGTAGCCACACCCGGCCTGAAATACAAACCGCGCGGTGAGGCCGCACTCGAGAGCTTGTGACACGTGCTGACAACTTATTAGCGGAGATCGCGGATACGACTCGGAACAATACACCACATAATTAAAGACGATATCTGGCTTGTTGCGAGGTTGAAAGGGATGACTATCCCCGTGGATCACGGAGAATAGCTATCGGCTCACAGTCCACGCCACACAGGCTATCAGCAAGATATTGATAATCGCCGCCTTCTGACTGTGGTGGTTGAATTGGTGTGATGATGGTTGGAATATCGCGAAGCTACCGCTTCAGCGTGCTGTACGCAGACATAACAGAAATTTTGAATAACTTTCTCATCTCAAGATGTGGCCCAAGCGCAGTTAGACCATAGCTGTAGTATCTCTATAGATGAAGCAACGTCTGAAGAGGGTGTGCTTCGAGGGAGCTCTATGGAAAGAGAACAATCTAAGAAAACGAGAAACACCTTGATTTGAACGCATAATCTTTCCCATCCGTGGCTAAAAAGAAATATTGCAGCCCCATAGGAAAATCTTACTGAACACCCCTGAAAGATAATTTATAGTGAATATCATTGATTCTGGCAATTCTGAGTCGAATTTAGTCCAAGGCACACCTTACCTATCAGCCACAGCACTTGCAAGACGACGATTTGGGAACGCGTGCAACCAATTTTTTTTTACTTATCCCTATGTCTCCTGAGTTCCTCGCGCCTGCCCAATAAGTTATAACTTTAACGCGTACATATCATGATATTCTTCGATTTTAACTCCCCCCCCTCCCACCCATTCTGTCTTCCTATATATAATTAGCCCATCGTCCCATTCTACCGGTTCAAGGCAGCCAACTGGAACCTCCTTCAGGTCAATCTTTAGTTATCTTCCCCAATCTCTGTCTTGTCCTTAGCTCATTACGTTACTTACTCGACAACAAAGCTTGTGTTATTAAGAGATGTACCGCCATCTAAACAGAAGATAAATTTTGAATCTTAAGCAGTTGTCTACCTCGGTTGGTCATCCGCAATCTTAGGAATGCTGGACGCGGCCCCTGGAGATCATATATATAACCAGTTCTTGACACTTGTACCGTTTCTGGCGCCCAATTTGAAAGCCATGCGAAAAAAATGAAGTACAGACGACCAATGCGATTGATGTGGCCGAGCATGCGTTAGCATTAGTGTTCCACCCGAGCGGAGCGTCCACTGCCGCTGACAGGTTCAGACCGTGCGAGCGGGTGGCGTGATCCAGTCCGCCAGTCACCGTGTGACACGTCATAACCCCGCTCCCTTTCCTGATTTAATCCACCAATCACAATGCGACACGCCGCACCTCCTTTCCAATCATCCCCGAACCGTCACCTCCCACCCTCTATCCGTCTTCCTACCCCAATTTTCCGTCTATCTCACGTCCTGTTAAAGCGGAGAGAGGATTTTCTCTCCCCTTTTCTGCCTGCCGACCGAAGCTGGTAGAAACATGAGAGTTCTAATGCTAACGCACTGAAACGTTTATGAGGCTGTGCACCAGGATACAACCAGTTACAAACTGCGCACGCTACAGATTTCTGATTATTTGTAACTGGTAGCGCCAAAATTGATTCACAGTTTCTTAGAGCTCCTTCCCCTTTACCCTCTCCGCCTAAGGCGAAGATTTCCAGCGGCGTTCGGTTCCCATTGCAGGGGATCACAAAGCCAGCCTACCTGGACGGCCGTGCTCTCACCCACTGGACAATGGAACCCTTACCGCTGAACAACGCACGAGCCGTGAAACGCCTGGCGGCTGCCTTGAGAACTTCGAAAGCGGAGAAGCCCTGCTCCGCTCCCGGCACTTTTTACGGCAGTTTCACGCTGCCCAAATGGCCGGACATCAAGGACTGTAGCAGCGTCTTTGATGATGTTATCGGTAGTAGTAGTGATGGCAGCAACAGTACTAAAGGAGCGTTTTCAGCCCGAGCAGGCAAACACACTGTTGCCGACACTTTCCTGGACATGACGGGCTGGGGAAAGGGCGTCGTCTTCATCAACGGCTTCAATCTGGGCAGGTACTGGCCGAGCATGGGCCCGCAGGTCAGTGCAAGAGTGATGTACGCAGCGTGAAGTTGAGCACTAAAGTATTAAGCTAACTTATCATGCACGCCAACGCTTTATTGACTGCGATTCTCCTGCTGACAACTTTAATTACTTTCCAGCATTCATCATCATCATCATTATCATCATCAGCCTTACTACACCCACTGCAGGGCAAAGGCCTCTCCCATGTCTCTCCAATTAACCCTATCCTTTGCCAGCTGCATCCAGCCTTTGCCTGCAAACTTCTTAATCTCATCCGCCCACCTAACCTTCTGCCGCCCCCTGCTACGCTTACTTTCTCCTGGAACCCACTCCGTTACCCTTAAAGACCAGCGGTTATCTTGCCTTCGCATTACATGCCCTGCCCAAGCCCATTTCTTTCTCTTGATTTCGACTAGGATGTCATTAACCCGTGATTGTTCCCTCACCCACTCTGCCCGCTTCCGATCTCTTAACGTTACACCTATCATTTTTCTTTCCATGGCTCGCTGCGTTGTCCTTAACTTAAGCTGAACTCTTTTCGTTAGCCTCCACGTTTCTGCCCCGTAGGTGAGTACCGGTAAGATTATGCTGTTGTACACTTTCCTCTTGAGGGAAATTGGTAAACTGCCACTCATGATCTGCGAGAATTTGCCATATGCGCTCCACCCCATTCTTATCCTTCTAGTTATCTCATTCTCATGATCCGGATCAGCTGTCACTACCTGCCCTAAATAGACGTATTCCGGCACAATTTCTAGGCTCTCGCTGCCAATTGTGAACTGTTGTTCCCTTGCTAGGCTGTTGAGCATTACCTTGGTTTTCTGCATGTTAATTTTTAGACCCATCGATCTGCTCTGCCTGTCTAACTCGTTGATCATGATTTGCAGTTCACCTCCTGAGTGACTCAGCAAGGCAATGTCATCAGCAAATCGCAGATTATTTAGGTATTCTCCATTTATTCTTATTCCCAACTGTTCCCAATTCAGGCCTCGAAATACCTCCTGCAAACATGCGGTGAACAGCATTGGCGAGATCGTGTCTCCTTGCCTGACGCCCTTCCTTATTGGAATTTTATTGCTGACTTTATGGAGGACTATAGTAGCTGTGCAGTTGCTATATATATCTTCCAGTATTTTGACATAAGGCTCTTCTACCCCATGATTACGCAATGCCTGTATGACTGCTGAGGTTTCCACTGAGTCGAATGCTTTCTCGTAATCAATGAAAGCTATATATAGAGGTCGGTTATATTCTGCGCATTTCTCTATCACCTGATTGATAGTGTGAATATGATCTATTGTGGAATATCCTTTACGAAAGCCTGCCTGATCATTTCGTTGATTAAAGTCTAACGTTGCCCTGACTCTATTAGCGATTACCTTAGTAAATACTTTGTAGGCAACGGATAGTAAGCTGATCGGCCTGTAATTTTTCAAGTCCTTGGCGTCTCCCTTCTTATGAATTAAGATAATGTTTGCATTCTTCCAAGCTTCTGGTACAGTCGAGGTCATAAGGCATTGCGTATACAGGGTGGCTAGTTTCTCTAGCACGATGTCCCCTCCATCCTTCAACAGATCTGCTGTTACCTGATCCTCCTTAGCTGCTTTTCCCCTTTTCATTGCTTCTAAGGCTTTATTTACTTCATCTTTCGTTACTGGCGGGATGACGCATTGCTGTGCACTGCTGTCTTTCTCATTAGCGCTCTGATTACATTGGCTACTGTACAGGTCTGTGTAGAACTCTTCGGCTACGTTAACTATCTTATCCATATTGCTAATGACATTGCCCTGCTTGTCTCTTAATGCATACATCAGGTTTTTACCTATCCCTAGTTTCCTCTTCACTGTTTTTAGGCTACCTCCGTTCTTTATAGCATGCTCGATTCTCTCCATATTAAACTTCCTTATGTCGGCTACCTTGCGCTTATTTATTAACTTTGATAGCTCCGTTAGTTCTATTCTATCGGTAGTGTTAGATGCCTTCATGTTTTGGCGCTTCTTAATCAGATCTTTCGTCACCTGAGATAGCTTCCCGGTATCTTTTCGAACTGTCCTACAGCCTACTTCTACTGCGCACTCCATAATTATTGATGTCAGATTATCGGGCATTGAATGAACATCAAGATCATCTTCCTCAGTTAAAGCTGAATATCTGTTTTGCAGCGCTATCCTAAACTCCTGTGCTTTCCCTCTTACGGCTAACTCGTTAATGGTCTTCTTCTTCATTAGCTTCTTCCGATCCCTCTTCAAGTCTAAGCTAATTCTAGACCTTACCATTCTGTGGTCGCTACAACACAACATTCCGAGGACGGCCACATCCTGAATGATGCCAGGATTAGCGCATAGTATGAAGTCGATTTCATTTTTAATCTCACCATTGGGGCTCTTCCAGGTCCACTTCCTGTTTTATCGTTTGCGGAAGAAGGTATTCATGATCCGTAAATTATTTCTATCCGCGAATTCGACTAATAACTCTCCCCTGCTATTTCTAGAGCCTATCCCATAGTCACCTACCGCGTGGTCGTCAGCCTGCTTCTTGCCCACCTTCGCATTGAAGTCGCCCATCAGTACAGTGTACTGCGATTTTACTCTATTCATTGCTGATTCTACGTCCTCATAGAAGCTTTCAACGGTCTGGTCATCATGGCTGGATGTGGGTGCGTAGGCCTGCACCACTTTCAGCTTGTACCTCCTATTCAGCCTAATTACTATAGCTGCTACCCTCTCGTTAATACTGTAGAACTCCTCTACGTTGCCAGCTATATCCTTATTAATGAGGAAACCCACACCTAGTTCTCGTCTATCCTCTAACCCGCGATAGCACAGTACGTGTCCGTCCTTTAGTACTGTATACGCCTCACCTGTCCTCCTAACTTCGCTAAGCCCTATCACATCCCATTTAATTCCCGCTAGTTCCTCAAACAGCACTGCTAGGCTAGCCTCACTAGCTAAAGTTCTAGCGTTAAAAGTTGCCAGGTTCAGATTCCAATGGCGGCCTGTCCACTGCTATGACGCTAATTCCGGAATTCGGCCCAGGGCACTAACGGATTGGTCGACCAACGAAATGAAGCGTTGCTGATAACAGAAAGACACTCATGATCATGGTATTGAGCTTTATCTCACCAGTTGGAAGTCAAAGGAAATGCATTAGAAGCGGGTATGTTTTCTATAACTACGTTCTTACATGTCAGCGGCACATCGCCTGCGACCGAGACGGTTACGGTAGAGTGTTTCTTAAGGTATAAACAAGTGCTGTTGCAACTCCTATGGTTTCGCTTTCATCCCGGGCAAGCGATTTTCAGTGAATAAGGCGCGTGAGGCAATTCGCGAATGACCCATTCTGCTAACTGCAGTTGATGAGATACCGCAGGAATGTCTGAGCAATATTCAGGGAAATTTAGGAATGAGAATGACGTAGGCTGCCTCAAGAAAATAAAATTTTAAAATTCTCAGAGTATGCGGCTAAATCTGTAGTCTTCAGTTATTTTTTCATAAAGCACTCGCTCCCGCTTCCGCTGACGACAGCGTCCGAAATCTTTGCAGGTGACGTTGTACGTGCCAGGCGTACTATTGCGCCCGCATCCGCGCAAGAACGAGATCCTGATCTTCGAGACCGAGTCTCTGCCAATAGGGAACCTGACCGTCAACTTTGTGGACAGGCCCATTCTCGACTCCCCCGTGCCCGGAGACTAAGAACACTGGTGCACCATCACAGGGAACAAGTGAACGATGCACGAACCCGAGCAACTGCGTACACTACGGTTCGCACAAACTGAGGGATCTCAAAGGAACACAGACACCGAATTGTGGTCGTGTGTTCTTTCTCAGGAGGGATGCTAAAGACATTAGTAATCATAATTTGCCTTTATGGCACGGCTTCGCTGCGCCTCCGCACCTACACTCCTCACCCGAGCGCTAATGGCTAAAAACAAACTGCCACCTTGTACCACGCATGCGCAGTTCGTGTGGTGACATGCGCAAGCGACAGATGGCGACAGCTGCAAGCGTACACCTGCCATTTCGCGTGCGCAGTTGGCGCTTCGTGGGAGTGGATCGTTTCGTGACTTCGACGCCGACGTGCGTTTGATTCGAACCTGTTTCTGTGCAGCAGAAAAAAATTTCGCACACTCCGCAGAAGGCGCCAGTTGTCGTAGAAAAAGGCGAATTCGCCACGTAAGGTTAACCTACGCCCGGTACATAATTTATAATGAAATTTTTACGATGAATTGAATGTTTTTATTAGACAGTCTAAGTACCAGTGCTCAAACAGTGGTTATGACGTCAACGTTTAGTTTAGGTCAAGTGAGGCGTGCAAGAAAGGCGATATTTCTTACTCTTGATGCAGGCTGGCGTAAGGTTTGTGCGTTTATTACGTGCGTTTTTCAAACGCACGTAATAAAGCTGTCGGCAGCAAGGCTTCAGACACCAAACAAAACAAAATAGACAACAGAACCACAGTTGTACTTTATTCCAAGCCCTGCATCCAAACGGCTCTTAAGGGCAGTAAGGTTGACGTTAATTGTCTCATTGCATAATGTATAAAAATTGTAGAACAGTCCGACATCCATTAGCGCAGTTCGGCAAAGTGGTCTGTGGATCCATAAGTGAGGGCAACAATAAGCACGCTTGAGGGCGATGTAACTGTTGTCTCTGGACAGTTATATTGCGTTCTATTGCGTATTTTATTTTTTTATGAACGACGTAGAGAATCCTCTATGTTAAGAGGGCGCTGAAAAAAATATAAGAAAGAATTTGATCTGAAATCATATCGTGCTCACGACATATCGTATTTTTTCTGAATGCGTACGTTCTTGATTAAAAAAATCAAAGATGGCGTCGTTCTATATTGATGAAATTTATTAGCACAAGGATATGAAAAATTCAGGGCTTAATAAAGCGGTAATTAGGGCTAGTCGGAACGAGCATCCTGGAACCATACTTTTATAGCGCTTTTAGAACAACACAGAACATAACACGAAATACATATGCTTCGTCCTATGCCGGGTTAAAAACGCTAGGTAGCTTGAATCTAGTTCTGTGCCATGACGCATCCATATTTATCTGGTTTCCATTCGTTCAGAATCAAAGGCTAAATGATCGGATTGAACCCACTGTAGGCTTTGGCCTCACGCTGAAATAACCAGCTTTGTGGCCTTCAAATGCAATGCCGATGGCAACTATGGTAAGTAGTACAAAGATCGAGGCAGGACCAGCCATGATCATGCCTGTGTGGGATCATACAGTTTCTCAATATTACCAGTGGGAAAGCTGGCGCCACCGTCTACGGGAATTTCTTAAAGAGCACTTAATTCACCGCGGGAATGCCGGGAAGACACGGTTTCCTACTTGGCTTGGCTATTGTTTGTCCGAAACCGTGGATTCTGCCACCGAACCGGCAGCTGCGCCGCAATACTCTCCTCTGCGCGCAGACGAAATTATTTTAATGGTGCATTTCTCACTTCTTGACTAAATTTGACGTAGTTTTAAGCTGGTATAGAAAAGGTTGACGGCATTTATTTAAGGCTTGCCGCGAGAAAGGTAGTATTGACACTTTTAAAAAGTAGTTTTGCATTGTATGGCTCTAAGACCCGTCACCGGCCGGAAATTAGGCATAGCGACAATTCTGCCAGTCTGAAGTGGATTCTCCGGGGTATAGAAATTAAAGGCGATGTACTCGTTTCCCTGTCTTATAATAGTCCTCATGCAGCTGACACGGACCTATCACATCTCGTAACAATGAGAAATAACATGGCCAGTGAGAACATTTCAGTGTGCAAAGGGGAGCTCTATGCTTCCTAAGTACATAATCTGCACTCCCACTAATAATTCTGAGAAAAAGAAAAACAAATGCTTAAATTGCTCAGTTCAAACGGCCAGGTGCGGGCACACTCAATGCAGTCCTTTCTGCTCAATTGCTGCAGCATTCAACTGATTTCCTTTTCTACGAAGTGAAATTTCCTAATCGCCTTGACGTCAGACAGATGTGAAGCCGATCGAAATGGCCTCCTCGTATTCTACACGCTCTGATAAGCCAGCCAGTGATAGCTCGTAAGCACCGGGTTGCTTATGTATTTCTTCCTTCTGCTGGCACCGCCTTGTCTGCGGTCAGACCATAGCAGATAAGTCGGAGATAGTAGCGTGGCATCAGGTTCGGATTGCACAGCGCTCTCGACAAGCAGTGCAGCTCGGACGCTGGCACGGTTGAGATGTTTTTTATGCTTCTCTTCGGCGGAGTATCCCATTGCATTGGCAGAGTACACCAAAGATGAGGCATTTCAGCGTTGACCACACAACAGCCGCTCCCTAAATAATGACTGCCAACCGGTTTCGTTACGTTTCGAATTCTCTGCACTACTTCCGCCTTCTGAAGGCGTGCTGTATGCAGGCCGCTTGAAAAGAACACAAGACTCGTAGCAATTCAACCTTAACATCAATGAAGAGCAGAGCTTAGCTTCGATGGTGACTCAACCAACCAAGACTTGCCTAGACCCCGCAAAGGAAGCCGGACTGTTCGCGGCGCTCGGAGTCGAAACGTTCATGCGCACGCAATGTAAAAGGGAACACACGAGTGCGTGCCGCTGCGGTACGGCCGCATGTTCTTAGCCGCCTTACAAAATCGGAGGCGCGCCATTGTGCGCAGTAGGAACAGGCTGTCTATTCCATTGTTAGAAGAGAGAATTTCGAGAGAAATGCTCCAAAAATTGAAAAAGAAAAGAAGTCACACGGACATCTCATTGCATTATATCTCGTCAATGCGATAGCACATTAGCAGCTGTTGATGCCTTTGCCGGAACTGACGTCACTTCTTGTCTGGTGACGTCACTTCACTCCAGCAAATGGGAATGCTACGGTCTGAGGACGTAACGTCACTCCAGCCAATGCGCTAATTTTATGACGGACATGCATTTCGGCCCCACGGGGCTTCAATGCTTTCGCATTAAAATCTCTGCTCACCAAACAGGCACCCGAGACACACAAGTAGTAAACTACGGAAGTGCTCACATAGAGGACTGAAGATCACCTGATCAATTTAAGAAACTTTCAAAGACGCCGAAGGTAATTGATGCTGCTCGATTTGTCATCAGGATATACGATTTTGGGTTATTGCTTGCTTTTTGTGGCACGTATTGCCATCGTGTTTTCCGGAACGGGCGGCGCGCAAGTGGAACGGGACATGCCTCCAAATTGTAAAGCAGCCACAGGATCCCGGCCAGAGAGCAGAGATGCAGGGTGGCTCGCACCCTTTGACAATCACACAGAGATGGTTTGCACACACTGTCCACAGTGCACACAGGAGCAAGTGGTGATAAGAGCATTAAACGCGCACGCACACGTATCCTCATAGTTGTACGTCCACTAACATGGTGGTCGTTGACGTCGGTGCTGCACGTATATAGGTGTGGACAGGGACGCTGGTCGCTTTTCAACGCATACCACTGACATTTAATCCCAACATGATGAACAGGCAACAACGAGGTGAAAAGAGGTGGTCTGTGAATTGTTGCAGTAGAAATAAATAAATAAACAAACAAATAAATAAATAAATAATAAATAAATAAATAAATAAAGAGGGGAGTGGGTTAGTTAGGATAAACAACAATGAAATAGAATACAGTGAAAATAGATATTACAAAATAAATTTCCTCTAGAAAAAACAAATAACAACATACAGAAAACGTAAATAGTATAGAAATAATGTATACAATACAGTGGAAGCAGACATAACACACAATGACCTTTCTTCAGAATAAACAATTTTAGCCACAGCATCATGAAAGATTTTATTATCAGCAATAGCTGCAATATCGGGGGGAAGGCGGTTCCATTCCACAGATGTGCGGGGAAGATATGACTGAAAAGAAGGTTTGGTGTGGCATGTTGGGATGCCAACCTTGTGGCGGTGATCGATGCGACGTGAAATGTATTAGGGGGGTGACATGAAATAGTCGTGAACCGCAACGTGATGATATAGCTTGTGAAATAGTGTTAGGCGACCAATTTTGCTGCTAGATTGTAACGGTGAGAGTGAGACGTTAGATTTCATGGCTGTGATGTTTGCCGTAAGGTTGTAATTTGAAAGAATGAAGCTAACGGAATTATTTTGGACTAATTCCAAGGAATATGTGAGATTTTCATGCGTAGGGTCCCATATTGATGCTGCGTATTCTAGTTTAGGACGTATGAGTGTTTTATAGAGTAGAAGTTTAAGGGATGAGGGAGCGGCAGAGAAATTGCGACGTAAGTATCCTAACTTACGGTTAGCGTTATTAATCACGTAGTCAATATGAATAGACCATGTTAAGTTTTGAGTGACATGAATTCCTAAGTATTTATATGTTTTTACCCAATGAAGAAGAGTGCCATCAAGATAATATGAAGGAAGAGCGTTAGATGTCCGGGAAACACGCAAAGAATTACATTTAATTTCAATTTCATATTCCATGTAGTGCACCAGTTTGAGACCAAATTAAGGTCTCACTGGAGAGTGTCAGTATCGTTGACGTTATTTATTTCCCGATATATTACCCAATCGTCAGTTGAATCTTATACACCAGCCAAACGTTGTTTTGCACCGACGATGCACTTCCACAGCCCAGAACTGTAATTGTTCACACACATACGCAGGTATAGAACACTGCCTTATAGACTGCCACACAGCCCTTCAGTCCCTCGCCTATCCCCTTCTTGGGCCATCCGGCTCGCCTCCCTGGACCTGACTCTGCGACACCTTGTCACCACCTGCTAAACTCCTGACTTAAAAAAAAATGCTCTTTAATAAAACTGTCACGCCGCCAACACCACCCTCTTTAATGCATAATTCCAAGGGCTTTGATAAGTTGTCAGCAATTAAAGGCGGCATTGCAATTTTTCATGCAGATATTGCATAATCTTTCTGGGAAGTGCTTACGGCACCCTTGGCTTTGCACTCCAGTCTGATATCGGGTCGGCTGAGGGCCGCTTGGTAGCAAAAGCTTTAACGAAACACATTATCGAGCGTTCGTGCCGAGATCGAATTTTCCGTGAAAGGACGCAACAGTGCTGGCACGTGAGTATTCATGAGTGCATGAATAATGTGTGCGGAAAGAGTTTGCTGCCCTCGGCGGTTGTCAAATGGTCGCCAGCATCGTTCAAGGGCGGCAGGTAGTCATTGGAAGGCGACCCACCTAAATCAGTCGGCTAGTAGAAATTAAGTAAGAAAAAAAATGTGTCGCAAGGTAAAATATGTGATTATGTGAATGACTATAGGGCCGCAAGTTTTTTCCCGTCGCTACTGAATATGGAGAATTAGTACTGGCTGGGTAGACAAGATCCTGCACGGGCAATTCAAGGCATCCACCGCGGAAACTTTCGAAAGCGCGGCGACAGGGGACACAAAGATAAAGACACGAAGGATAAGCGCTACTATCAACTTCGTGTCTTTCTCTTTGTGTCCCTTGTAGCAGCGCTTTCGAAAGTTTTCAAAGGTGTACCAACTAGCTCAATTGTCCGTGTTACTTTACCGCGGAAATATCATGACAATTTTTTGTGGTGCATCTAGTCCATCTACTCCCGCGATAATAATCTCGTGCAGCACGCACAGAAGGAAGACATGCGGTGGGAAAAGGGAGCAAATGGCGATAAGGAACGGGAAGGGCGCTGCCCATTGGTTGGCGTCAAGCGCCTGTCAGCGCGAAGCAGCATCGCCTTTCTCTTCGACACTACTGTATGTAACGGCCGGCGGCGATAACAGAACCTGCTATTGGACAAGCGTTACGATGTGTTCAGGTCTGGCAAAGAGGGCGACGTGCACCGCAGAATGCCAGCCCAAACAATTAAGAGGGACACCCAATTACCTTGTGAGTTGGCAATAGGGTAGCATTAGAAGCTATCGATACCTTTACCGAAAGTGATATGCCACTTCCGGTCTGCTTACGTCACTTACTTCCAGCCATTGGGATTATCCGATTTGGTGACGTTTCTCTTGTCCAGCCAATGGGCGAATTTTCATGACCAACGCCACATTAGTTTCCGGGTGAGGTTTTTAATGCTACCGCACTCGCCAAGACCTTGCAGTGTGTGCCTCAAAAGCCGAACCAAGGAGGCGTTGGAGAGTAAGCAGAAACCGAAGGAACCACGAAAGCGTCTCACAACCAATTTCGGGGCAACCCGTTCGGTGACAGTTCCTCTGGGTGTAATTGTCCGTTCAGTTAGTGTTGGATCCAACTGGCGGGCGGTGTACGGAAGGAGCTCGGAAATAGCAACCTGCGTCTCACAAGCCCCATCAGTCACTTCCGGTTAAGGCTTCAAAAGTTTCAAATGCAACCGCATTGCCAAGACATAGCGTAATTAGGCGTTCTTGTGAATTTTTCAGCTATACTCCACTACGCATGTCGCTCTCGTGTTCACTTTTTGCTCTATCGCTCGCTATACTTGTGATGCTTCGTTGAACAAGTTCGTGTCAAGCATGCTGCGCTTGCCAACTTTTGATAAAGCGCACACATTATGTCGTGCAAAACTAGTCAATGACGTGGGGTGAATGGAACAAGAGCGCATGCGCGTTGCATTCTGTGGGTGGAAAATCGAGTAAATGTTCACTCAAAAGCACAAAATGAACGTGGTTCTACCGGTCTGAGTGAGCCATTGTCACCCACCGCAGCGCCATTGTTCTTCGCATAGCTTACCACGCGCACCTTGCTCTGATTTCTTATAAGCTTTAACATTCTTTTTCTCAATTCCTTAACGACTTCCTACCATGATTCTATTCATTCGAGATGAAGCAATACGCCTCACCCGTTTGGGCGTTCCCAACAGAGACCTCTTAAGAGTTTTTTTTTCCCGTTTCTTGGCATGGAATATTCCAGCAAGCCTCATGAGGTAGGAAGATGTAACCAAGCATAGAGCACTGGTTATTGGAAACTGGGACACGTGGGGTGTCATGCATGCGATGTTTTTTTTTTTTTACTTAGTTTCGTTTGTGAATGTTAGCTCTTGGCTGCTGCTCAAAGGCAGCAGTAATGGTTTCCTTCCTGCCATTCTTTACCCGGACACTAGTCATACCTGCGTTGACAATAGTTTGAAAAGTATGCCTCGTTGTTCGAGCGGAGCATAAAATTGAGCAAAGCAAGCTGCATATTAAAAACGTGCCTGAATACAACACTGAATCGGTGTTTCTTTATTATTAGGAATTGTTCGAGAGAAACTGTGAGTTTGATAGCATGAAATCGATATCTCAATTAATACAGTTGCTTTTTTCCGCAAAAACAGGTTTCACTTTGGAATGTGCATTGCTTCGCGACTATACAGTACGTCATCTATCTACGTCTCCATTGGGTAGGGTGTCGCTCGGGGTACATCTGTGTGTTTACTAACTCAGCCTTCCTTTGTAGAAGCTATTTCAAATAGCGAGCACACAATAGGACGGAGAGAAAGGAGCAAGAAAGGGAAAGCAGAGGATAGAAACACTTTTCAAAAGAGCTTCTTGTACGCGTAAATTATTGGATGCCCTATCGTTGAGGAGTGATTCAGCACGGCACCTACGCTACCTAGAATAAATATGTTCGGGAAATGACATCGGCATCAGTTCCAAAACTTTGGGAAGATGGGCGAAAAGTAAGTTTGTTATCGAAACATTCCAAAAAAAAAAATACGAGGTTCTGAGGACAAGAGTTTTGCACATGTGTAAGATGAGAGAAATATCACATAAGGTTCAGGGTTGTTATATGGAACCCAAAGGCTTCTACGAAGAGTTCATAATCCACGCATAGCATGTCGGACAGAGAAACTCGCTCAAAGGATCGAAACACAGCAGGAAGATGAAGAACACCTGTCGCAGAAAAGTAAATACGTTGTATGGGCATCATAAACAGTCAGCTGTAAATTGACATATAGTTTATTTCCACTCTGAATGCTCTTTCTCCGAAAGGCATATTGATCACAGCACACAGCCGCGGTGCAAAAATGACGTTTGTAAAACAGCACGATCGACCTGGGCCTCTCACAGAATGAACAAGCGTGTAACTGAAAAAACAACTATGTGTATTACAACACAAATCAGTTCGCGTAGAAAAAATCATAACTGCCACTTTTCTAAACACACACCTCAGACGTAATGGCTGTATTTGGTTTCGTTCGAGGTGGCTGGCAATAGCACAAAATCAAAAATATCCTCAATACGTTTACTACGCACGGCAAGTCAGCAATTAGTCACCGCATGAAGACTAATGAGCCGATGCGAAAAAGAAAAACGTGCGTAACACCGGACAAACGGCGAAGGAATGAAACATTCTGCCGCTCGCAAGGAAAACATCCATTCGTAGACATTTTTATAGGCGAATTCTCCCGGTACCCACAACGAGCGACGGAGGGACGCGCAGTTTTCATCGCGGCGAGAAGTCCCAGTAAACAGGCGCCGCACTAAATAGGCGCCGCACGCACGACGTGAAGGCAACAATTTTTCGCTGTATACCGCTGGGGTTTCGATCTCCCGACTTGTTCCCAAGAAGCCCCAGACGATGAGATCTTGCCTGCTCGCTGCTCTAGTTGTGCTTTTTCCTGGACCACCGTCGCACGCCGAGAGGTCTTTCACGATCGATTACGAGAAACAGACGTTCATGAAGGACGGCAAGCCCTTCCGGTTCGTCGGAGGCGCGATGCACTACTTCCGGATTCCCAGGGCCTACTGGGATGACCGGCTGCACACCTTGAGGATGGGCGGTCCCAACGTCATAGACTTCTACATCGACTGGAGTGGCCACGAGCCCGAACCCGGTCAGTACAACTTCATCGACAACTACGACGTGGTCGCATTCCTGGAGGCCATCAAGAAGGCGGACCTCTTGGCCATACTGCGACCAGGTCCGTTCATCTGCGGCGAGATCGACAACGCCGGCTTCCCTTACTGGCTTTTACGCAAGTACCCTAACATGCAGTACCGCACCATGGAGAAAGGATACACGCAAGAGGTTACCAAGTGGTTCGAAAAGTTGCTCCCCATGATTGAGCCGTTTCTGTACAAAAACGGCGGGCCCATAATCATGGTCCAAGTAGAAAACGAGTACGGTCACCTGGACGGCTTCTGCGACCCGAAGTTAATGGAGTTCATGCTGTCCCTTCAGGAGAGGCTGCTTGGAAAAGACGTCGTGATGTTCCGCACCGACGCCCCGGTCATGAGTAGGTATGAGTGCGACAAAGTGCGTGATATACTTGTCGCCGGCAACTGCGACCCCAAGGCTGACGTGCCCGCGGCCTTCGAGATCATCCGCAAGGCCCAGGTGAAACAGGGAGCACCGGTGGTCATAGGCGAATACTACACGGGCTGGATGGATTACTGGGGCTGGAACCACAACCCCGCCTACCCGCCAGCAGTCATCGGCACCTTCGAGAAGATGATGGAACACGGTGGCAACGTCATCTTCTACATGTACCACGGAGGAACCAACTTCGGCTTCAAGGCAGCCACAAGCAGCGAATCACCGCTCGTTACTAGTTACGACTACGACGCCCCCATAGGTGAGGACGGTGATCCCAAGGCTTACTATTTTACTCTACGAACTGCAATCGGCAAGTACATACCACTCAAGCAGGGGAAGCTTCCCAAAGGATCTCCGAAGATGAAACTAGACGCCGTGGAGACGTCTCGCAGCTTGTTGCTTAAAGACGTCATGGACCACTTTCGGGACAAGAAATGGCTTAAGCGAGCGACTTCTACATATCCGATGACCTTCGAGGAGCTCGGTCAAGACTTTGGGTTCCTCGTATACAAAACTAAGGTGCCTGAGGATTTGGATGGGGAGTACTTAATGGTACTGCATGGGCTCCGTGACATGGCGCAGCTGTTTATTCGGGAGGAGCGCCACCTGATGCGCTGCTTTGACACTAGCCGCCTAGATGTGAAGCAGAACGTGACCGTCAGTCTTAAGCAGGGAGAGAAGATCTCCATTCTGGTGGAAAACATGGGACGCGAGGACTTCGGTCCGAAGAACCGCGACCCGAAGGTGAGCCTCCCCAAGTCTTCTCCTACTCCGCTGTTCCTCGCAAACGTGGCCTAAGATCGGTTGCTGCACCGCTCCAGTGAACTCTCCAGACGAGAGATCTAGTTAGAGCACACGTTAAGAGTCTCCATGCGGTACATAAAAATACCTGCAGATAGAAAGTACATACACAGGCGCATTTGAAATCTACTGAGATCAAAGAAAAAGTTATCCTTTAGTGAGTGACAGCTGGCAGGAAATTATAATGTAGCCCTACGGTTTTTAGCCGCAACCCGGAAATATTAAACACTTAATAACAATTTAAACTCAAATTTGAAAACTTCTTGCATCACAAGAAATGTTCCTAAAGTTCTAAACTACTAGAGAAAAACTACAGTACTTCAAAAATATTACAAAACAGCAGAAAAATCCCTCGTTCCGACAAAACAAACTTATTGCCTAACAATTTTTGTCATGTTTTTTTTCTCAGAAGTGGATTGTTTCCCACATGTACTTTCTCGCGTTAGCGTGTGTTCTTTTTGTTGTATGATTGCATTTGTAAGCCTCTCCTGCTTAGGCAAAAGCTTAGGCCTAGATTGTGTCCAAATAAATAAATAAATAAATAAATAAATAAATGAATGAATGAATGAATGAATGAATGAATAAATAAATAAAAGAAACAAAATCTGCCGTCACGACAAAACAAGAAAACATTTTGCCGTATTTGTCTGCCGTTTCTTTCGACAGGGCGTCGACTCTAACGCAGTGTACTTTACTGTTTGTTATTTTGAGCAGGGCATACTGAATGTCACCGTGAACGACGTGAACATCACAGGGTGGGAGATGGAGGCGCTGCCACTGACTCAGAACAGGGACATCAGCGAGCTCATGAATCTTCTAGAGCAAAAGGGTGACAAAGGTGACAACAGCACGCCACGCTTCTACTACGCAACGTTTACGCTTCCCGAGGGAAAGAAGCCTCTGGACACCTTTCTCGATCCGTCCAACTACACCAAGGGCATCGCCTTCATCAACGGCATCAACCTCGGCCGCTACTGGCCGGCTGCCGGGCCGCAGATCAGGTTGTACGTTCCGGGAGTCTTCCTGAGACCGCACCCTGAAGAGAACAAGCTGATCATGTTCGAGCTGGAGGGCATTCGCAACGAGAAAGGTGATCATGGAGTCAGCTTCAGCGACAGGCCGTATCTCACTGCCGAGACGGGAAGACCACACCCTTAGGAGTAGGGCGACGCGATAACGGAAATGTGGACACGTTTTGTGAACAGTGCTTAATCGTCGTAACACATTGTCATCCCGTTGAACTGAGCGGCACTCTCAAGTATTTGCACAATAAACATTTTGTTCTGCGTGTGGCACTCGTTATCTATTCAGGCAAAATGTTTCTTTTTCGAATCAAAGTTTTTAGAGGGGGACGTCACAGGGAAGTTTCTCAGGAGATAGATGGCGAATCAGAGGAATGTCTCTAGTTGTTTCAGACATGCTGAAATCAGTGGGGGAAGTAATTTTATCCATGCTCTGCATATCGCCGTCGTGGGCACTGAGTAGCAGGGAATACTATGTACAGTCTTGAGCAGTTTGAGAAGGAACAAAGTTTGAGCATTCATTTCTTGATTTCTCCATAATTATGCGCTCAGTTTTTTTCTGCTTTCTAACTAGTTTTCGCCTTCATTCTCAAATTTAGAGAATAAATTACCACAAATTCGCAATTTTTTGCGAAAAGTTTCTTTCCTGTCCTGTTGCTCAGGACTGTGCTGCGTGAGGTGTCCCAGCGCTATCTCGATTTCAACGACGAAAGAAACCTCTTGTTCGCAGATTCGTGCATGAACACTTAACACTCCTGCTGACAGAGACATGATGATGATGATGATGATGATAAATTTTTGTGGCACAAATGCATCTGTGACCAAAGAGAATCATGACAGAAGGCGTTTCGATCTACTCAAGGTGGGGTCAAAGACCAATTTCCCAAGCAATTTACGCTAAAGAAGCCGAGCACCAGACCAGGGGAAAGCTGGTACCCATTGTATCACAGGTGAGTACTCGGCGGCGCCGGGGATCGAGAACCGCATCTCCCGCATGCGAGGTGGCTGTTCGAACCACAAGGCCACCACTGCGGTGTGACATAGACATGAAAGGTGCGCAGTCTTTCGTCAAACGTACTAGTGTCAGGCTGTAATACTAAACTGAGTTATGGCGTGAGTCGTTCCGTGAATTAAAGATAAGGTGGACTCGTGAATCTAAAACAGCCACTAAAACGACGTTACACGTCGTCCAAGTTTTTGTGTCGGTTCCTTGTCGTAATCGTGTGGGCTAATGAACTTTTCCACTAGAAAATGTTACATCCGCTTTAAACTTTTTAATAACTTTGCACATGGACGCCAGCGACATTTGCGTCTAGGGGAGGGCTAAGAAGCCGGCGGTTTTCGTACTGCCCGGTGTACAGACACTCCAGTAGCTGCACACATCTGCTCATGCACGAAGTGAACAGGTGCATAATGTCAACCGCAGCTGCATATATCACGAGAAGGAACGGGCCTTGCTACGCACTTCCCAGAAGAAGCACTCGACTTGGCCGAAAGACAGCAGGGATAACGTTGAGAAAAAAAAAATAGAGACCGCTGGCTGGCTGCCGAATATAAATAAGAGCTGCATTTTCATCTGCTACGCAAAAACTGAGCTATGCAACGACATTTACGACTCAGACGAAGCTCTGAAAACGCATCCTAGTGCAAGTTGGTAGCGACGGAATCGAACCTATAAGTTTCGAGCGTGGTGTTTATACGACGCACCCGCATTCTGTTAACTCCGTGCAAGAATGTCGGTTGCAGAGTGTGTTCCTCGTGGTTTATGGCATTCGTTTTTGGCTCGCGACAGGTGCTCTAAAATAGGCCCGATACGTCCAGTTACTTCTAAGCAAAAATTGGAATTCGGTGAATAAAGAGACGGCGCCAGAAAGATTGTAGCTATATGACGACCTGTTCGAGAGACAGGTGGGTGTCTATTCGCTCTTCCATGGAGCCCATTCAAAAGCCTGAACCCTGGAAAGAAATAACGACCGACAAGACAGGGACTGTCGGAAGCAGGGAGTGAGTAGCCACAGGTGCTGGTGAATTTCGCTGGGAAACAAAAAAATAAAGAGAAGAAAATGGTAAGAAAGTAGACGGGGAAACGGCACTGCACACAACAAGTGTCCCGTGAAGGCAGGTGTGGCTGGGGTAACAGGATGCCTGAAATGAGATCGATATTTTCGCTGCTCAAAGTGAGCTGCCTAATTGTTTACCTCGGGCGATCGGAGTGTGCCCGAACGTTCTCTATTGACTACGAAAGGCACACGTTCTTGAAGGATGGCCAGCCCTTTCAGATAGTAGGAGGTGCCATGCACTACTTCCGGGTGCCAAAGCCTTACTGGGACGACCGGTTGCACAAGCTACGAATGGGAGGCCTTAACGTCGTGGACTTCTACATCGACTGGAGCGGCCACGAGCCGGAACCCGGTGTATACAACTTCCTCGACATCTACGACCTGACCGCCTTCTTGGAAGCCGTGAAGAAGGCTGACCTCTTAGCTGTTGTGAGGCCGGGGCCTTTCGTCTGTGGAGAGATCGACAACGCCGGCTATCCGTACTGGCTAGTGAGAAAACACCCGCACATACGGTACCGCACTTTGCAGAGAGAGTACGTGCAAGAAGTGAAGAAGTGGTTCGGCGTCCTCTTCCCCATGCTGGTCCCGTACCTGTACAAGAATGGCGGGCCCATCATCCTGGTTCAACTGGAAAACGAGTACGGTCACTTGGACGGCTACTGCGATCCCAAATACATGGAGTTCATGCTGTCTCTACAGGAGAGCCTTCTGGGCAAAGACGTGGTCATGTTCAGAAGCGACTCCCCGGTGCAGTCCAGATACGAATGCGACAAGGTCCGCGACGTCCTCGTGGCCGGCAACCTTAACGCCAAGTCCAACATCACCGACGCGTTCGAGGAGATCCGTAAAGCCATGGTGAAACCCGGTGGTCCAATTCTTATACCAGAGTACTACACTGGTTGGATGGACTATTGGGGCTACCGTCATAACGTCGAAGATCCGAGAAAGACCGTAAGGACCTTCAAGGAGCTGATGGAGAGGGGTGCCAATGTGGTGTTTTATATGTACCACGGCGGAACCAGCTTCGGGTTCAAGGCAGGCACGAGCAATGAATCTCCTCTTGTCAGCAGCTACGACTACGGCGCGCCGCTTGCGGAAGATGGCGACCCCCGACCTTACTACTTCCAGATAAGAAAAGTGATCCGCAACTATATGCCAGTTCCAAAGGGAAAGCTTCCGGCTCGAACACCCAAGCTCAACCTCGGCGCGGTGCTTCTGGACGAAGGAACTCCACTCGACAAAGTGATGCAGCACTTTAGAAGGAAACGTTTGCTGAAGCAAGCAAGGAGTGAATATCCAATGACGTTCGAAGAGTTTGGCCAGGACTTTGGCTTCGTGATGTACAAAGCGAGGACTAAGGTGCGTCGCTCCGGTATATACAACGTCACGCTCCACGGGCTGCGCGACCGGGCGCACTTGTTCGTGAGACGCGATCGCCACATATTCCAATCATTCATCTTCAACGAGGGCGAGAAGGCCAAAGTGTGTGCCAACGTCCCCCTGAAGAGAGGACACGAAAAGTTGTCCATATTAGTTGAAAACATGGGACGGGAAGACTTCGGCCCTAAGAACAAGGACCCAAAGGTGAGGACACTGCAACCATCCCTTACAACAAGTTTTTAGACACTTTATAGGCTTTCCATAGACTTCTGTCTATAAAGTCTGAATACTTTCTTATATAGACAAATTCTAGAGAATAGTCTATGGGCAATACAAATCCTACAGATAGCCTATAGACAATCTATAGACTTATGACCATACACTCTTAGTAGACTTGTCTAGACAGTCTATAAACTATGAATACACACAAATATCTATAGGAATGCAATATATTCTATAAAACGTCTATAGACTGTCTATAGATTATTTTTATAAAGGATGCCCATCAAAATTACTTTTGAAAAACAATTACTTGCATTACTAATTACTTAAGCAACGTTCTCTGAACATAACTGTTGCCCTGTTATCTTCGGTTCCTGCGTGCTGGCTTTCGAGGAATTTTGATTCACCGAGGACGAGAGAGTTGGGAGGAAGGCCGGATCAGACTGAATGAGCGGGGTTGATTTTGAGCAAATGAAATTAAATCGTGGTTACGCTTTCATAGCTAGCGCTCATATCATTCGAATTACCCTGTACGTAATTGGCCTTTATTTCTTGAAGCACTCTTCGCCGCATGTCTTGCGCTGTTTTCACAGCATAGAGTCGCCTCCTTTTCGGCACCACTTGATGCCAGCCCACAGTACAGCGCGAAGCCTCCACATCAACATCTGTGCGCAATATCAGCCAGAGGTCACGGAATGCAAGCTTGTATAGCGGTGGCCATACATCGGTGGAGGCAAAAAAAACAAAAAAAAAACGCTCGTGTGCAATGTGCGGGGAGATGTTACTGCAGTTTCCCCAGCAGGCTGAAAACAATCCCAAGACGTCCACCATGGCGACTCCATTTTCTCTCTCACTCCTTTCACCCCATACCTTCCCTCACGACGCGGTTCGGTGTCAACCTTGAGTGGGACGATTACTACACCTCTTCTTCATTTAACCCCACACCATACTATGCCACCAACCTGACAGTGTTGGTATTCTCCGTTACAGGGAATCAGAAGAGTGACCGCAGACAGATTCAATGTGACCGGCTGGACCATGGAGGCGGTACCGCTGACGCGAACCAGGGACATCTTGGAGCTAATACGCTTCCTGGCTGGAAGCCGAAGGAAAGGCTGCAAACGCGCACCGTGTTTCTTTCACGGCTCCTTCGTGTTACCTCAGGGGCAGCGGCTGCTGGACACCTACCTGGACCCTTCGAACTACACAAAGGGCGTTGTCTTTGTCAACGGCATCAACCTTGGCCGGTACTGGCCCAAGCTTGGGCCTCAAGTGAGGCTGTACGTGCCTGCCGTATTCTTGCAGCCGTACCCGAAAGAGAACAGCATTGTCGTGATGGAGGTCGACGAATTACCCCGACGAGGTCAACGCGGGGTCAGCTTTGTCGACAAGCCCTTCTTGGACTATGAGAGTTAGAGGCTCTTGATCGTGGCCCCAGATGACACTTGAAGTCAGCGAGCCCCGCTGAGCTACCGCGAAATGCCGACCAACAGTGCAGCCCCTGCCTCGAGTTCTAATTCCCTTTTATAAATGGCGCTGGACAGAGTGGGCATTGATGCTCCGTATTCAACCGAATAAAAAAGCTTTTTCTAAAATGCTCAGCCCCATTTGCCGCGTTGTGCTGTGGTAGCTCAGCTGGGGTATGGGATGCCATTTAACCTGCGTCGCTCTGGAGTCATAGGATAGTAAGAAAAACAGCCCTGTTTCCGATTTAATGTCACATGGAGCCAATAGCCGCGCAGTAAGTCTACCGAATGGCCCGGGAACTTCTTCGTTTACTACCACGCGACCTCTGACCTTAGACAAACCCGAGGCGCGCTTGCAATTGGTTCCTGTACTCTAGAAAGACCACAACATGTGAGGAAATAGGATTTGTGTCAACTTCGGCTCAGTGCCTAAATATTAAAACGTTATAGGATACATATCTGGCTTGGTGGTAAGGTCTTGTTCACGAGGGCACTATCTCGGAGTTGTGGCGAGCTTGGGATAACGTGGTAAGTTTAACGAATTTAAGCCCCAAGTCACTCAGCGGGAAATTTTCTAAAAAAACATTGAAAAATCCTTTTTTTTTCAGCAAAAGAAGGTTGTGAAATGCGTTGCGCAAACGAAACCAGGCCCCCGTAACCTCCGCTGTGCGGCGTCGCTTGGAATAGACCTGTGCGAAAGCCAATAAATGCCAATAAATAAACATTAAAGTTCCCCAAAGGGCTATAAAAGGAGTATAAACGATCAAGAATTGTTATTAATGGAGTACAGCGATTTTTGCTCCTAAAAGAAAGCATTTTCCATTCCACTTCGACGAGTTAGAAACTGCACTTCACTATACTTTTACATTCAAAGACCCTTGTTCCAAGTTAAGCGGATGATGTGCTTTGCGACATGAATAAATTTACCGAGCACTTGCAGACAAACATATCCCAGGCGCGAAGAGCAAGCAATTGCATCCTTATACCAAGAGCTGCATGATGGGCTTTTTCATGCTTCGTATTACTATAGCCTCACTTTGGCAAGATCGGTTCACCTGTTTTCAGATGACGCCGCCACCCTCAAGGAGGCCTCCGTCAACTACCTACCCGCCTATGACCTTCCCCTATTTCCACCCTCCAGAATCCTCCTCGCACCACCAAACAACCCACCCTCGCCATTCAGAAGCTGGACCCAGCAGCATCCACCCAAAAAGCCATCACCCAATACCCATCCCTCTTATCCCTCCACCAACCTTCACCGTCCAGGAGCCGCCACCCACCAGCAACCAATCGACCTCCACCCTACAGGTGCTTCCCCAACACCAACCGCCCTCCAGAAGGCGCTAGGTAGGTAGGTAACAACGTCATTGGTTCATGAAGGAACCAAGTGTGTGGGGGGGGGGGGGGGGGAGGGGAAAAGAGGAAGCAGGATGACGATGGTCCCTCGGCCGCTACCTATCACTTGTCCACTCACTAGGCCTTGCACCAGCGCAATGTAAGGGTAGCCACACCCGCAGCCCTGGTACTTCCTTTTTACTTGTCAGAAATACCCAACTTGTGATTAGATTTCAAGTTCCTTCCAACTGGTAAAGGGACTGATAAAAACAAACAAAGAACAGACAAAGAAATAACTGCGAAGGAAAAGACGTAGATAGCACAGCCCCCGAATTGCTTGCTTAATATTTCGTGCGCTGTTACTCTCAATTATCCCCGCCCTGTATGTTCGTCAAGAATGTGTGCCCTTAGCCAAAACAAGAAATAAGACTAACTGCCGCACCCTATAGTAATGATGCACTTAGGAGGACAACAGCCTCGGGTCTCCCCCAAGTTTGTGTGCAGTGCTGCTAAGCAGGCGTCCAATTTTGGCCCGGCACCGCTAATGCACTGTACTAGTACTACACGCCCTTTACAAAAATGATCTATAGACAGTCTATAGACTTCTTATATACTGTATTTCCTTCCTATAGATATTTAGTTTTGTCTATCCATAGTCTATAGACTGTCTATTGACGAAAGTCAACTGAAAGTGTATGGCCATAAATCTATAGACTCTCTATAGACTATCTAGAGGATCTGTATTGTCTATACACTGTTCTCTAGGAATTGTCTATAGACGGTCTATAAACTTTATAGACAGAAGTTTGTGGACAATCTATAGACTATGTAAAGAAATATTTGTAAGGGACTGTGCGTGGTCCAAGTGAGCTTCAGGTGCGATTGAACGAATGCACGCTTGCTTTGCGAATGCTCCCGCTGTAGGACTCAACACTCCGCGAGATTTTCATCATGGCAACACTATCGGGCGATAAGAGAGAGTTTTTTACGGATGCCATGGCTCAAAGACTGTGGTATGAACTTTAACCGGTGAAGAAGGCCCACAAAGCTCCGTTTTCGGCCTTGGTTCTAAAAGGCCTGTAGGGTACCCATGTGAGAGGACTATTAGCAACGTCACCGCAGTATACGACTTGTACGCCTGCACCCTCGCATGGACCCGCCGCTCACTTTGTAGCGTACCCCTGTGAACGGATTGCAATCCTTGTTGCTTTTTGCAATTAGTTCAAGGGCCTGAAGTTGAACACACGTGTACTTGAGCTAGAAGAACTACGTTCCGCATAAAGACAGCATTTAATTTCCTTAGGATGTCACCTACATAGGTGACATGTGCCAGCCTTGTTACGGATTTCGTACTTCATTTATTAGCACATGTCGAAAATAAGAAGAGAAAGTCGCCGAGCGCGCAACAGGGGCGCCCCCAAGCGAGAAATTCTCTTCGGGAAAATCGCACTGGGCCGTTGCATTTCCTATATGTAAGTGCGATATGCATATTACGTACAATTGTAAAGGGGGAACATTTTTTAACAAACACCATGTCAGTGTAGCCTCGACTGCCCAAGCGTTGTAAAGCTGCTACTGTGCAGCATTTTTCTCCTCTCCCATTTTTTTGCCATGCACCCCTCCTTTCGAGTCTTCATCGAGTCTGGCATCAACTCGAACTTTCGAGTTAATGCCAGTGCGGCCCAGTTACAAGGCTATATATATAATTATAATTGGTTTTTTGGGGAAAGGAAATGACGCAGTATCTGTCTCATATATCTTTGGACACCTGAACCGCACCGTAAGGGAAGGGATAAAGGAGGGAGTCAAAGAAGAAAGGAAGAAAGAGGTGCCGCAGTGGAGGGCTCCGGAATAATTTCGACCACCTGGGGATCTTTAAAGTGCACTGTCATCGCACAGCACACGGGCGCCTTAGCGTTTTTCCTCCATAAAAACGCAGCCGCCGCGGCCGGGTTCGAACCCGGGATCCCCGGATCAGTAGTCGAGCGCCCTAACCCCTGAGCCACCGCGGCGGGGCTGAATTCTGCAAATGACACATTAGAAAGAACTATCTGCTGAGAACATAGCCGCAGTTTTCAACTTTAGCCTGCCCGTTACCATCGCAGAATTCGGTCCAAGACGTTCAGTATTCAGTGAACGCACATTTCTCGCCACTGCCACAGCAAACCAATAGCGGAGAACGAATTAATTTCTTCATAAAATCCCGTTTTACACATTTAAAACTAAGGCTGTTCACTTCAAGCCCATTTTTTTTTAGACGGCCGGCAAATTACATCCCTTCCTAGCTACCAGCCCTGCCCTCACTTACGAGCGAAACAAAAGAAAGAAGTCAGAGAAAGCAACGAATGAATGAAACGTGGAAAGAGTAGAACTGCTACAAAACGAGAAACCTCACTGGTTCTTTCATGACGTCTATATTTTTGTGTGTGTCATGTGTTTATATTTTTTTTCTGTTAAAAGAACCTCCGGCAAATTTCCGCTTCACATGTGCATCTAATGAGTTTGGATACGTGCATAATTGCCAGCGCATGTGCACCTAATGAGTTTAGCTACAGGTATAATTGCCAGCAGCATATCCCATTTGCTTCGACAATGAGCGCATCTTTTTATAAAAAAAATTTGGAGCTTATTTATGAGCTGCGCTTATTCTGCGGCATAAAATTCAGCGGTCAATTAAGATCTTAAGAGATCATGATAATTAATGTAGCAAGTACATTTTCTAAGCGACCGAGTCCGTTGTGCGAACAAATAGGGTATTGTGCATGCACCAATTATAACCAATCTATACAACGCTTCAATGTCCTATACACAGTGAGCTACGGTGTATCATTGGTGTTCGGGAACAAACATGTGCAGATGTTGCTTTCGAACGTCCTTCTAAAAAATTCCCCTTGTTGGCTATCGCGTGCACATATCTAAACAACGCTTTACGACTTCTGTGACGATAAATTAAAGGTGCTGTACTTACGGACGAATACTGCGGAAGTCCTGAAACTGAAAGCCATCAGTTTCGGCTATGCAACCGGCAGAGTTTTATTCCTCCATTCTTAGGAGTCTGCTAACAGTGGGACGTCGGCGTAAATTGCAGCGTTTGACAACAGGCGTGCAGTAACAATATATGCCAGTCTGCTATCATAACGGCACCAGTTTAGCGAGAGTTCGTGAGTTGTCAGCAGTTTTGCTTTCGCGTAATGACTTTCCCACCCACATTCCGTGCATGCTTTAAAAAAGGTAAAAGAATGGCTCCTGCCATATCGCCATCCCCGAAATAAATTTCCGGTTCGTTACGAACTGGAGTAAATGTCCAGACTTATATCCACGGTTCGCTGCACAGGTGAATACCCAATCAAGAGAAGGACGCCGTGTTCGAAAAGAGACAGCCACACGCTATCTTCCTTCAGCGAGAAAATGAGCGAGACATTTTCAATGAGGACGGCAGCAACTCAAGTCGGAAGGAGAACTTAGTGACTAGAGGAAAAACATACTGAACTACGAACGGCATGTACAAAGATAACTTCGGGAAGCGCAAAGCAACAAAAACACCACACGGCAGTTGTTTCGATAAACAGTTCACTACAGAACATCAAGGTAGGTGTTACCTGTCACTGTATTTCTTGCGTCTTTGTCAGCGAGCAAGTACCCCACTGAGAGGTGGATCGGATGAATGAACGGTGAAGGTGTCACCCTTTAAAACGAGGTGACAGGCTCAGCCTTCTTTTCAATTTTTTTTCACTGTCTTTTTGACGTTATTAAGCACGGCCCTGTATGTCACATTTGTTTCAATAACCAATTCCACTAGGTTTGAGACAATACCCAATATGACTCCCGATAACTTTTCTTTATGTACGTACAAGTGTGCGAACTTGGCTTGTTGGTCAACAGCGTTACTTTTAGTGCTTGTTGGTGCATAGTTCATTAAAAAACAATAAAAAACTGTAGAGCAGGAGTTGACGAAAGTTGTCCGAGCTGTTCGTCTCTGTACTTTGTCTTCCGTCTTCTGATGCGCTACAGCTTTTTTCTTGTTTGCCAACGTTCATACTTAGTGGCGAATTCCGCTGGTCGAGCCGGAGCAGATTTTATTGTTCCTTGATGGTTCATGCCACGGAACAAGAAAGATTCAGCCACGAGTGGCCTCCTGCATTCATAAGTGACGGGGGATTCCGTAAGTAAATGTCCCGATATGGTGACCCCTATAGACCCCTGAGTGTCACAACTGTCAGCTGTAATTCGCCTCGAAAAGTTTCTTAAGAAACTGGCATTTCTGCCATTAAAGGCCCAAAGGCGTGCGGCGGAAACTTCAGATTCAAGCCAGAATAGCACCTTGGGCATGTTGGTTATCCATTCGATCACTTTATTAATCATTTGATCATTTACTCATTTACAAATGGATGTAAAACACATGTCCAAGCTGCTATTCAGGTATATTATATTCCTCGTGCCTCTTTCCCTTTTCAGTGCAGTGCTTTTCTGCTGTCTATGTTCCTCCCTTCTGCGGTGTTCACTTTCAAATGCAGGTTCATCAACATGGCATAATTTTGCGTCTACGCCCCGCACGCATGGAACATGGACCAAGGTGACATGCATACTCGTGCGCAGCTTACGTGCCTTCAACATTGCATTGATAGCTCTGCTGACGTGTTGTGTACGACGAAAGGAAAAACCTTTAACGTATGACTTCCATTGTGTTAACAGAATCTTGCGATAGTTGTCCACAGGACCTTTCTTTCGCAATTTCACATTTATTTTCTTTGTCTTGCTCCTCACTTGGCAGACCGGCGGTAAGAATACAGATGTCCATCGTGATAATCGTGAAGACGGTGAAGCATAAACCTTAGCAAGACGCATTTTGCCTGCCGGCAAGTGTGAGCAGCAAGTCGATGTGTATGCGGTTCACGGTAAGGTTCTGCAGGTTTTCTGTGTAGCAAGGCGGTGTAAGGCAATGCTGTGTCGCTGGTTTAAATACCTAATTACCGCGCTTCCCTGCAAGGAACGTCGCTACCGTTTTCCACCATCTCCTCTTTCTCGCTCTATGTATCACTACCCTTCCAAAGCGAAAGGTACGCTTAGTGGTTACCGATGAATGGAAGGCTTTGGTAGCATCCGCGCAATACGGGTCTTTGAAATAATTGCTCAAACGACAGAGAGATTCAATGGACTTCGATTAATGTGGTCTATCGAGCTGGCAGAGAAGCGAGCTCTACTAAGACGGCTGCTTAAGGGCTTTGAAAAACCTTACCTCACTCCGCACCCTCTGGCGGGGGTGCACGTAGAACTAGACTATGTACAGTAACAAACGAAAGAAGGAAACCAGAACAAAGTGTTTAATTTGCGAAAGCAATACATTTTGTATGAACAAGAGAGCGGTCTCAAAGATGGCCCAACCTCGACTTTCTGCATAATGTCAGAGCACCGACTGAGAATATCACACCAGCCAGTTAAAAAAAAAGGAAAGCTTCACAGGGGCACTTAATCACCTCATGTGCTGATAATGCGTTAACATTAGAAGCTGTAGGTGGATTTATCGGAAGTGATGTCATTTCAGTTGTGGTGAAGTCTCTCCCTTCCTGCCGATGGGAACTGTGCGATCTGATCACGTCATTTCCCTTCAGCCAGTGGGCGAATCTTATGACCGACGGAACATATTTTTTTCCTCGCTCTTGTTTGACGAACACTTTTTTGTTTGTGCCACAACTTTTTTCGCCCAGAATAGCTCCGGCAGATTTCCGCAGCACACGCGCACCTAATAATTTTGGGTATAAGCCTAATTACCAGCGGCATATCGCATTTGCTACGATAATGAACGCATGTTCACCACAAGAGAATTGGCGTTATTTGTGAGCTCCGCTTATTCTGGCGGGGTGGGGGGGGGGGTAAAATTCTGTGGTCAATTAAAATTTTCCTAAATCTAAAGATTAATGCCTGAGATTCGTTTACTAAGCGAGCGATTTCCTTATGACAATAAACTGTGTGTTGCACGGGCACACTGTGTAAAAATATACGATTTAACGCCCTACAATGCCCCGCCGCGGTGGCTCAGTGGTTAGGGCGCTCGACTACTGATCCGGAGTTCCCGGGCTCGAACCCGACCGCGGCGGCTGCGCTTTTATGGAGGAAAAACGCTAAGGCGCCCGTGTGCTGTGCGATGTCAGTGCACGTTAAAGATCCCCAGGTGGTCTAAATTATTCCGGAGCCCTCCACTACGGCACCTCTCTCTTTCTTCTGTCACTCCCTCCTTTACCCTTCCCTTACGGCGCGGTTCAGGTGTCCAACGATATATGAGACAGATACTGCGCCATTTCCCTTCCCCCCAAAACCAATTATTAACGCCCTACAAGAAGCGAGCTACGTTGAAGAACTGGTATTCGAGAAGAAGCACGAACAGATGTTGCTTTCGAACGGCCTCCTAAAAAACTCTCATTGTTGGGTTGCACGTGCACCTGTTTCAACAACGCTTTACGACATAAGCGGCGATAATGTCACGGTGACGTATGTGTACCGACGAATACTGTAGAAGTTCCGAACCTGAAAGGCACCAGTTGCCGATATACAGCAGGCAAAGTTCTATTCCTCCCTTCTTCCGAGTCTATTAACAGCGCCACTTCGGCGTAACTTGCAGCGTTTGGTAACAAGCGCGCAGTGAGAGTATATGTCAGTTTGCTATCATAACCGCACTAGTTTAGTGAGACTTCGGAACTTGCGAGCAGTTTTGCTTTCGCGCAATGACTTTCCCACCTACATTTCGTGCATGTTTTAGAATGGGTGAAAGAATGGCTGCTGCCATATCGCCATCCCCGAAATAAATTTTCCGGTTCGTTACGAACTGGAGTAAATGTCCAGACTTATATCCACGGTTCGCTGCACAGGTGAATGCCCAATCAAGAGAAGGCGCCTTGTTCGAAAAGAGACAGCCACACGTTATCTTCATTCAGCGAGAAAATGAGAGAGGCATTTTCAATGAGGACGACAGCAACTCATGTCGGAAGGAGAACTTGGTGACTAGAGGAAAAAACGTACCAAATTACGAATGACACGTGCCAAGGCTACTTCGGAAAGCAGAAAGCACAAAAAAATATCGAATCGGAGTTCTTTCGTTGAGAAGTTTATTAACGAACACCAAGGCAGGATATTACCTGTAGAAGTGATTGTATCGGTAGTACCTGTATCTGTATTGTGATTGTGACTGTGATTGTCAATGAATGAACGGTGATGGTGCCCCCTTTGAAACCAGGTGGAGGAAGGTACCATCAGGCTGTCTTTTTTGCATTTTTTACAGCCTTCTTGATTTTAATTAAATGCTACAAGGGCGAAAAGGTATGCCTACATACACAGAGCGCGTAGTTGTTCCTGGTGTTTGGCACTAGGCATGTCTCTGACCACAAGGCATGGAAAAATGCAGCGCCCCTCAGGAGCTAACTGCAGCAAACGACGGAACTGTGCTATCAGTACATTGCCTGGACGCAGGGACCGTACCATCGTTCTCTACTGGACTTCATCAACTCAGCTAACCTTATTCCATTCATTTAGATCATTCATCACACCTTCACCCATCAATGATGCCCTGGGGCAATAAATTTCGCTTTCAAAAAAAAAAAAAACTGTGCTATCATGAAGCGCTGCTGAAAATGAATATGTGTGGGCGGATGCCAGGCCATACTTTCAGAATCGGTTGCGCAGTATAGTTTCGACAGCGCATGTCAGCGTCTGTCGGGCTCCCTTTTAGAGCATGTCCGTGTTTCGCTGGGCGATCGGGATTGTATCACTCCAGGGAGGATTTCCTTACCCTGGAGCGAATTCAGCACCGCGCTCCAAATCGAGCAGTGGAATTCGTGTTAAACAACGCGAAGGACGAGACACGTTTGTTGTGTCTGCTGTTCTGCGTCCCGTCTTTCGGGGTGTTTTAAGTATCTTTATGTCACTTCCCTGATTTTTTTGGCGCCAATCTTCCAAACCTTTTTGATGACGTAAACCGCGAGCGCATTCACGTTACTTCCATTATCCATGAACAGCGCAGTCTTATATCCCTTTTCCATAGATTGCGTACAATTAGCAACACTGCCAAAGCAAGGGCGCCTCTTCGCACTGATTGCAACCGCGCGCGAAAAATAGTTCGTCAAACGTACGTTGCACATACAGACTAGCATACACTCTAAACACGAATAAGCCTATATGGGTGCAAAAAGGGAGTAAGCTGTTCTCTAGCGCACTCGTTTTTTCGGGGTAACGGTACTCTACCCAAGTTCCGGAGTAGTTTTCTATCACTAAATATACGGAATGCATAGTCTTTGCAACGGTGCTGTATTCCCATTCTAAAGCATAGCTAACTTGATGCAATTAGCAATGGGAGGAGACTTTTAAATGCGGAACCGGATGTCCCCAGGCTAGTAAATAAAGGAGGTTTAAATCTCGGTTAAATTTTCTTGACTGCTAGAACTTAAGAGTTTTGAAGTGGGAATTAGTTTCCGTTGGCAACCGTTTTCCCTCCTTTCGTGTTTATTGTGTATTTTTGTTCTGACAAAGCACAAGTACCGAGACCGGGAACGTCCTGCAGATTGTGTTGTCTTTACCACGTTTCCGCCTTGCCCATCACAGAGACATCGAGAAGAATGACATGCGTCAGAGTGGCGCACGTCTGGCTTGCGTAGTCTGACAGCGTTCGCGCTCAAAAAGTTGGCAGTAGCTTAGCTCGGCTATGCCAGGATATACGTAGCGAACGCTAAGGCATAGCGCGGCTTCTCCTCTGACGTCACGCAAGATGGCGAGGAGGTGGCGCCGTGTCTCGTCACGTGGTTCGTCACGCGGTTGGTCACGTGACAAGTCACGTGGTTGGTCACGTGGTACGGTGCGACCACGGTGGGACTGCGAGCACCGCGAAGCTGCGAGTTCGTGAGGCCAATGTAGCTTTCACTACAAAAGTAGTTCACCATCAGTGAGCAATATAATCAGAGGGTTCAGTAACTTAACGCATGACTGCCTTGCCCATTGTTTACAATGCCAAGCACGTCGTTTCTTACAGCTCCATACTTTGGTTCAAACTATCGTTGAGGCTTTGAGAAGTACGAGCGATACGCGGCGGAGTGACACGTTTTTGCGGAGCACTACTTAGTGCATTTCACAGCGTTGGACGCTAAGCGTGCAGGGAAAAGTGCATCCGCACCGCCTAGAGTCAGTGCCCGCTTCATTCCTGAAGGTGCTGCCACTGGCGCCGGTGAGGCGTAGTGTGGAGTTTGTAGAACCACATAAAAACGGCGTAAGTAGGCAAGGGTGAGATTTAACGGCCTGAATACACAATTTCACTCGTTTACATTGTTCTCCTTTTAAATGCACGCTGTGCCCAATAGAAGGCGTATTTTTAGCAACGGCAACTCCTCCGAATTAAGGAGACAGCGGAAGGGAAATGAGGGGCTCGTTACGTCACGTATGAGGGAAACCAACAGTTAACGAGACCAAGGAGCGTAGGGGAATTTTTTTTTTAAATTTTGGTGTTGACCAGTGGGAGATTATTAATGTATTTATTGTTGAAAGATAATTCATATGAAAAACAACAAAAACAACCACTTTATGCCGTTGGGATCCGAGCACGCGACCGCAGATTTTCGCGTAGCCTGTTAAACACCCCTAAACCAAACCAAACCAAATCAGCGAGATTAATTAAAGTTGAAGCCGCACTTCCTGTGCATGATACAGTTTTCTGGAAAAGCCAGCGCCACCTGACAACGCCTTGAGGTATCTTGTCATGTGACATTTGCCGCTGTTAATGTTGAGGTAAGACAACAGATGACCGCTACTTTAGGCGTAGTTGCACGGCCTCATCTTTACGGCAAACAGAGTCATTAGGGCAAATTTTATCCAGCAGAAAGTTTGCACAAGCTGTGCCAATCCAATATAGTTCAAAGGCTATATTGCATGGCGTGAAATAAAATTCATAGTCAGTAGTATTCAACCTGACTGCTGTTCCGATCGCATACGCCCGTCCGACCAGTACCGCTCGTGAGCTGTGCATAAAAGTTTTCTCGCGATCTTTATAACTATCATCACGACTGGAAAGCGCATTTCACACACAAGCAATAAACGCGCTTTTTCTGGCGTTATTTTACCTACTGCCATTATCGAAGAGGTTTACTGCGTTTTACGGTTGTTTCGATCCGTACGAAATTGCGTTAGCAACTAACGTTTTTCTAAAGGCACTCAAAGCCTATGGACTGGGGACAAAAATTATTTAGAATTCCGGAGCTGTTACTCACTAGCTCTTCGTGCTAAGAGGAAGTGCTTCTGGCATATAACGGTTTGGTTTATAGTTTATGTGATTTAACGTTCCAAAGAGACTCAGGCTATGAGGGACGCCGTAGTGAAGGGATCCGGAAATTTTAACCACGTCGGGTTCTTTAACGTGCACTGACATCGCACAGTACACGGGCGTCTAGAATTTCGCCTCCATCGAGATTCAACTGCCGCGGCCGGGATCGAACCCGCGTCTTTTGGGTCAGCATCCGAGCGCCATAACCACGGAGCCACCGTGGCAGTTAAATGTATAAAGGTCAAATTCATTGCCACTTTCCGTTCCATAGAGAGAAGGACAGCAGTTCATTGAAGGGTGCTCGAGATATCCCGCCTTTTTGAGCCAGGCGAACTGATCTTACAACTTCGCTGACCACAGCCAGGCATTCCAGGTAGGGGCGAGGAGAACGGAATGAAAGTCCACAAGTACACAGCTGGAGAGATCGGCCTTATAGGAGGATATGGTATAGTCACCACAAAATCATGTTCACGCTTTCACAGGCTTGCCTCGCTTGACCTCCATCCTGCTTCAGGCAAATCAACGTCACCAGTAGTTACTTATTTTTTATTTCGGCGACTCTGAACCAAAACTCACAGCTAAAATACTTTTGTTTGTACCTTATAGCAGTGCGCTCACACAATTTACGCGCTCTAGAGCGTCTGCTCTCCATAGTTTGTGCATTATACGTTCCAGTGAACGCACATATTGAAGAACCGAGCTAAGCCTGGTTGGCTGGTTCATTTTCTAGCCGTGTGGGAAGTCCTATTTGCCGTCCTTTCTAGGCCCATCGTGAAGGTATAAAGCATAAATCTCCAGAGCTGGTCCGAAGTATTAGGAATCACCGAGTCCTCGACATTCAATTTTTTAACTGAACTTCGAGCTTACTATCTTCACATTACCTAGAGTTGTAACGCAGTCCATGTTAAAAATATTTCGTGCTCAAAAAGCCCCTCCGCGTTCAATACGAAAATGAAGAATAAATCGATTTCCATGTAGAGTAAATAGCAGCTACAAAGTATAGCACCTTCGAAAATAAAAGATCTAAATAGAATATCACGGTCGCGTTTGGAGCACATACTTAGAACTCTTTTGTGAAGTACCTAACAAATAATCGCTCTTCGAAGGGATAATATGCCAATCTAGAAGTTAGAAGCTCACGCCCAAGGTTCGGCATACCCTTTCTTTCCGCTTACTAACATTTCCCAGTCGAAAAACACAACAGGAAAGTTTTCGACCTAAAACTTGTAGTGACCACTGGAATTTTTCTAGTAACAATAATTTTTTGTTTATTTACTACAGAAAAGTGCTACAGGACTACAGACCACAGAAAAACTTCAGCACTATAGAAAAATATTACAAAACATCAGAAAAATTTGCCGTTACGAGAAAACTACAAACTATTGTGTCGTGTTTTCGACAAAATTCATTCGTTTTTTTTTTTCGACTGGGTTGTTACCACATGCGCGGTGCAGACGCAGTCGACCGCTTTCGCTTATCAACCGAACAAAAAGAAAAAAGAAAATATGAGACCTGAATTGGAAGTGAATAGGCAATCAAGGGGTGTGGAAGAAACCTCTCTGTTGACTATTTTTCCTAAAGCTCTTTATTATTGGTCGCAAAGTAAAAACGAACACCGCGGTCCTCGCTCACCTGATTGCTCTAGCCGAAAAATAACTCGCACGCAAATGGAAGTCACGCACTTTGGATACAACTCTGACGGAAATAGTATGAATAGAAAAGCGACAAGAAACCGGGAATGCAACCTGAAAGCTGGAACGAGAGAAAGCAAATTTGCGCAACGCAACCCCAACCGATTCATCAGCCGCCGTAGACAATGGTTCGCGTAGCAAGAAGAAGGATGAGGTGAGCATGTCTGCATCATGGTATCAATATGGACTGTCACATCGGTGATCGGCATATTGCTCCAGCGCTGCCAAGCAGCAGACAAGCGCTCCATCAGCGTAGACCACGTCAACAGGACCTTCCTCAAAGATGGCGAGCCCTTCAGATACGTGGCTGGCGAAATGCACTACTTCCGGGTGCCCAAGCCCTACTGGAAGGACCGTCTTCACAAGATCAAGATGGCGGGCCTCAACGCCGTCTCCTTCTACATCGAATGGAGCGGCCACGAACCTGAACCGGGGGAGTACAACTTCGAGGATATGTACGACCTGAAGTCGTTCCTCGACGAGGTTCAGGCAGAAGGGCTGCTGGCCGTGGCACGACCGGGTCCGTACATCTGCGGGGAGAGGGACAATGGGGGGCTTCCGTACTGGCTGCTGAGGCAGAACCGGTTGATGATTTACCGCACCATGGACAAGACGTTCATCTCCGCCGTGGACTCCTGGTTCGACAAGTTGTTGCCGATCCTGGAGCCTTACTTATACAAAAACGGAGGCCCCATATTCGCCGTGCAGGTCGAGAACGAGTACGGTCACTACGACCGCTGCGACAAGGCCTACATGGAGCATTTGCTGACCGTGCTGGAGGCTCACCTGGGCAAGGACATTGTCTACTATCGTACCGACTTCACTACGACCAAGAAATACGAGTGTGACAAGGTCCGCGACATCATCGTGGCCGGCAACTTCAAGGCTTCGCCGGACATTGAGGAGAGCTTGAACACGATGAAGGAGGCGAACCCGCAACCTGCGCCTATGGTCGTCGGCGAGTACTACACCGGTTGGATGGACTACTGGGGTTGGAAGCACAGTACTTCGAGCGCGGACGCCATCGTCGAGACGTACACAGATCTGATGAAGCGTGGCGCGTCGGTCACCTTCTACATGTTCGTAGGCGGCACAAACTTTGGCTTCAAGGCCGCCAAGGCTGACAGCTATCCGCTGACTACAAGCTACGACTACGGGGCTCCCGTTACCGAGAGCGGCGACATCCGGCCCATATACCACGCTATACGGGACGTAACGCTACGCTACATGGGAAATGAGCCCGAAGGGCGCTTGCCCCGAAACAAGACGAAGCTGTACGTCGGAAAAGTTGTGATGACCGATTACATCTCCCTGGAGGAAGTGATGGACCACTTTCGGGAAAAGGGCTGGCTCAAGCGGAGGCGGTGGACTGATCCCGTGGCCTTTGAGTACATGAAACAGGACGGTGGATTCCTCGTCCATACCGCCACCGTGCCCGTGGAGACAGATGGGGAAGGGACGCTGTACCTGCCGAATATGGCCGACCGCGCTTACGTGAGGGCAGGAGGAGAGCTGTTTATCTTCTACAACCACGTCGTCAGCGGCGGGGAGGTCAGACGCAGCAACAAAATCCCCATAAAGAAGGGGGACACCCTGACTATTCTCGTGGAGAACATGGGAAGAGAGGACTACGGTGCCGTGAACCATGATTTCAAGGTATATACGTGGAGAGATGGTTTATGGTTTATGGGGGTTTACCGTCCCAAAGCGACTCAGGCTATGAGAGACGCCGTAGTGAAGGGCTCCGGAAATTTCGACCACCTGTGGTTCTTTAACGTGCACTGACATCGCACAACACACGGGCCTCTAGAATTTCGCCTCCATCGAAGTTCAACCGCCGTATACGTGTAGAGTCGGCGCGCTTTGGAAAATGTACCATTCGAGGTGAAGCACTGTTTAATTGCTTGATTTGCTTATTTACGATATTGCCCGCCTTATACCAAGACAATTGCAGGGGATAATTATACGAACAGACCAATCAATCAAAATAATCAATGACAAAATTTTCACGGGTAGCGCTCGTGAGATGGAAGTATGAGTAGACTGTATAATATGTAGCAAGAGAGGAAAGCGCACAAAAACAACCACCGACAATGGCTGTCCCAACTTCACAGTGCAGTCAACACCTTGCACAATAGCAGTTTGGTATTGGTATCAACGTTCAGCAGGAATGACTATTGTGTCGGTACCGTATATCCATCAAGCACTCCATCTGCGCAGAGTAAGATAACGACGCAGTGTTAGTAATTTTGCGATGGAAACGATTCGATACGCTAATGGTGAGAAGGAAGAACAAATATTTGAATGTATTATTATGAATTATCTACTCGGTCGAAATTATTCCGGAGCCCTCCACTACGACATCTCATTCCTCCTTTCTTCTTTCACTCCCTCCTTTATCCCTTCCCTTACGGCGCGGTTCAGGTGTCCGCCGATATTCGAGACAGGTACTGCGCCATTTCCTTTCCACACAAAAACCAATTATTATTATTAGTGTACACGAGTGTTTATGCCGCGATGATAGTGATTTTATTTTACGTATTCTTCATAACTTAAGTATAAAAACCTCAACCAAGGGCAAATACAGTTATGTTTTTCCTTCTTTTCTTTTACGCACTTTCATGTTCTATTCATTCGCGCTGCACAGACGGTTTCGTTGCTGAAGTCGCGAGAAAGTGTCAGTGTAGCCTGCTTCATTTCATGAAATCAGCATCTGGTTATATTCAACCGATATCCCCCTTTCGCCCCTGTCTGATCCATGTGCAAAGAATGCATGGTAGTTCTCCCGCGTGCATGAGGGGATAGTCCCGCTTAGCGACGGACAGCAATTTTGTGCTACTACGAATCTACGCTTTCATTCGTGGCTAGTGTGATCAAATGCTTGGTGGAATGGCTAAATGTTGCCCCTCGTTTTAAAGACTCAAATCTCCGTATCCGGCCTAACAAGTGTCTTTTTTCAAATAAACACACATAGAATGAAACGCTATTTACGAAATACGGGACTTTCGATTCCTTCTTTGCATGCATTTTAACTTGATGTTTATCTACTTTCTGTAGAAGAAATACGGTGCCTAGGGCAATAGGCGGCGCTAGTAGCTGTCTGACGAGGCTCTAGCTCCAAAAGTGGCAGTCGCCATCGGCAGGCAATTACACTATTACGTACCCCATGCAATACAAGAAAGTATAATTTTTTTATTTGATACTGTAAGTCCCATCAGGGACTGTAACAGGAAGTGCTCTGAATGATACAGTTGTAGTGCACATTTGGTAAGTAAAGAATTTGAACAATAACATATGGCAAAAATAGTTACAAAATCGGTTAGAGAATTCAAGTTGAGGTCATATAATAGGCGGCAAACATGATGACAAGCATACCAAAAAAGGAAATCGGCTGCAGTTAGTGTTGTATTTTCAATCTAGGCACAGACAAAACGGTAAAAATAAACAGGGCAGAAAAGAGTGGAAAATGAGAATAACTACTGGGAAACAAACAGGTGATCTATAATCAGGGCACTGAACGTATCTAATGATGAGCTGTTAGTAATATCTAATAAGCTCATATAATGTATAATCTATAAGTCTGTATAATTGATGCTCTCTTTGGGGACAAGAAACAAACGCCAAAATAAAAGCAGCAAAACAAAGCCGCTTGTTTAGAGCATTAGTTCGGGGCCTCCGTATCGTTCCCCTTAACAACGGTCCAAATAAACACTCCCGTTTTTAACTTTTGCGTAGGGCCTTCGCCACGTTCTCGTCAACGACGTCCGCGTCATGAATTGGACCAGCGAGGCAGTGCCGATCACCAGCAACCGAGACATCACTGAACTGATGCGGATAATCCAGCGCACAGGAAACGGCACCGTTCCCGGCTTCTTCCATGGAAGGTTCTCCCTCCGAAAGGGTAAGAAGGTGCGTGACACCTTCCTGGATCCCACGGGCTGGAGAAAGGGCATCGCCTTCATCAATGGCTTCAACCTGGGTCGTTACTGGCCCGTCGCTGGCCCTCAGGCAAGTGAGAGAAATTATTATCTATCTAGCACCTGGAGGCTCCTAAAAAGTGCAGTTACACGAAAAAAAAAGAGCAATGCCACAATCCTCGGAACATATCAAACGCCACAAAGGTGCTAAGTTAATTAAACATACTTTTTTATCTGTTTTTGGAGGGGAAAGGAAATGGCACGGTATCTGTCTCATATATCGTTGGACACCTGAACCGCGCCGAAAGGGAAGGGATAAGGAAGGGAGTGAAAGAAGAAAGGAAGAAGGAAGTGCCGTAGTGGAGGGCTCCGGAATAATTTCGACCACCTGGGGATCTTTAACGTGCACTGACATCGCAAAGCACACGGGCGCCTTAGCGTTTTTCCTCCATAAAAACGCAGCCGCCGCGGAGTTCCCGGAGTTCCCGGGTTCGAACCCGACCGCGGCGGCTGCGTTTTTATGGAGGAAAAACGCTGAGGCGCCCGTGTGCTTTGCGATGTCAGTGCACGTTAAAGATCCCCAGGTGGTCGAAATTATTCCGGAGCCCTCCACTACGGCACTTCCTTCTTCCTTTCTTCTTTCACTCCCTTCCTTATCCCTTCAATTACGGCGCGGTTCAGGTGTCTAACGATATATGAGACAGATACTGCGCCATTTCCTTTCCCCCAAAACCAATTATTATTATTATTATTATTATTACTTGGACTCGTAAAGTTTTTCTTTGGCTTTAATTGTTATTTCGTTCCCACTACTGCAAGCTGCAATAAGTGAAAGCATGCAACAGGCGCACATTCTTACTGTTAATATCCTAAGCGAGGAATCTCGAATGTGCAGGTGACCCTCTACGTGCCTGCCACCATCCTGAAGGCCTACCCAGAGGAGAACCGAGTGATGCTCTTCGAAACAGAAGGGGCGGCCGAAAATCTAGCAATCAAGCTCGTGGACGAGCCATTGCTGGATATAGACATCGAAAACCCGAGCCCCTAAAGCTATCGTGCTCCACAAGAAGAGCAGCGTCGCACTCCGATACGAGCAGTACGCAAGAACAGCGTCTGAGTGTTGCGTACAAGAAAGCAAGCGACCAGCGGTAAATGGGGTGCCAGCCGCGTTTCCGGATGGGTCAGGTATAAGCCGCAACGTGCATGAGCACAAAGTTCGAGCCTGTAATGATTCCTGGTTTAATGAACAGCTACTGACGAGGAGTTGGCGACACATATAGACGTTCTTTTGGCTTCATCTACGTCTTTTGCGTTGTAGCTATGGTGAAAGCGAAACAACTCGCCGAACATTTTGGGTTGTTAACCCTAATGAGAATGGTCTATACACAGTCTACATACTTCTTATAGACTCCATTGCCTTGCCATAGATATTTCTCTTTGTCTGTTCATATTCTATAGACTGTCCATAGACAAAAGTCTACTAAAAGTGTATGGCCATAAATCCATAGATTGTCTATAGACTGTCTATAGGTTTTGTATTGCCTATAGACTATTCTCCAGCATTTCTCTATAGACAGTCTATAGATTTTAAAGACAAGTCTGTAGACAGGCTATATACGGTCTAAAAAAATCTTTGTAAGGCTTTTAGGGACGAGCAAATCCCTACATGGAGCTTATATTATTCCAGCACGCAACAAATAGTTAAACATATCGTACTTACGAAAACATTTTAGTTTGCATTTCGAAGGGAACAGAGTAACCTGTGACTCTGCCAGGCATCCAAGTAAATGCATTTGGTTATCCCATTTGGCATACTCCCCTCACCTCCAACGCGCCAGAATTCCGAAACACTCGAAGGAGGGGACGCAGCCTCCAATGTCAACAGTCTTCGCTTAACGCACCCTTGTATGGACGCTTTCGGGGGGTGCCACTTATAGCCTAACAGAGGTGGAAAAGCGGGGAGAATGTTTGTAGGTAGGGCGCAATAATAATAGTAAAACATGTCCTATCTCCATCTCCGTATGATGACTACTATAGCATTACCCTTTTCTTTTATTGCTGGACTGCCTGAACACTTTACAATGTGTCACTACCGGATGGAAAAAGCAACACGACAAAACAAGTTCGACGTTCAATACAGCCCTCGTAACTACTGCGATCTGAGTTGCGGAGCGACCATCGAAGGAAGATCAATGAAGACCATGAATAAGCATCCAAGACACTGCCTGCCAGTGCAAGGCCGCAGAAAAACATATTTGCAGTGAGCACCGCATCAGATAATATAGAGGGGTTCCAAACAAATTACCTTAATAAAATTTTTGTCAAGAACAAACGAAGTGTGCCGCTTATTGTGGAGTCTTTAATGCCGATCCTCTAGCCTTTTCCGCGCAAACCAAGCAAGAAAAGCATCAAATATAAAGAAACAAACAAAGTTGTAGGGTTTTTAACTGCTACCGTTAGGCTTATTAATTATTGAGAGGCGTGTAGCTCACCTTAAGTATTATCCATATCAGTTTTTAGAATTTTGAAAACGCGATTTCCATCGGCTCTGTGGTCCAGCAAATTGTGGCTATTTCGACGAGTTACGTGCATAGGGGATGTTGCTTTATCCGCAAGCATCTCGAAAGAGCATGTAGTTTGGCACGATGTAGACAACATTTGTTGGGCCACAGCGCCGAGGGTAACCGCGTTTTCAAAATTCTAAAAACTGATATGGATAATACTTAGGGTGTGCTATACACCTTTAAATAATTAAGGAGCCTAACAGCAATAGTTAAAAGTTAACTATTCAATATTAGTTAAGCAGCCTCCTAGCTAGCACGTCCTAGCTGTGTTTTGATGTACTACACCGCTTTGAATGCGGTGCCGAAAAAGTACTCTTCTAGTTCTAAAGGCCTATTTATTTAAATTGTGTAGAGCCTTAGGTGAAGCAGCCTGTATCGGAAGCACGTCGCAATAGATTACGAGAAAGCATTCGACTCAGTGAAAACCTCAGCAGTCACTGGCATTGCGGAATCAGTGTGTAGAAGAGCCTTGCATAAAAATATTTGAAGATATCTATAACGGCTCCACAGCCACCATTGTCCTCCATAAATATAGTAGTAAAATTTCAGTAAGGAAAAACGTGAGGCACGGAGACACGACATCGCTAATGCTATTCACCGCCTGTTTACAGGAGGTATTCAGAAGCCTGGACTTGGAACATTGGGGAGAAGAGTTCATGGAGAATAGTGTTATGTGGCGGCCATCCGAAGAATGGGACGTGATGAACAAAAGACAAGAGATGATTTAATGGCCGATGGAGCGCGAGCGCTCCGTCCCGCGCTGCTGCCAGCTTCTTCGTCATAATACCTTTGTAATCTGCGATTCGCTGATGACATTGCCATGACTTAGGCAGGGCAGAACGGTGGGTCCAAAAGTTACCATGCAGAAAACCAAAGTAATGTTCAACACTCTCGGAAGGGAGCAGCAGTTTGCAATTAGTAGCGAGGTGCTGGAAGTGGTAAGGGAATACGTGTACTTAGGGCAGGCAGCGACCGCAGATCTTGATCACAGGAGTGAAATAACTAGAAGGAACAAAAATGGGGTGGCGCGCATATGACAGGTTCTCTCTGATCATGAATGGCAGTTTACCAATATCGCTCAAGAGAAAAGTATATAACAGCTGTATTACCGGTACTCAGCTATTAGGGGCAGAAATGTCGAGGCTAACGAAAAGCGTTCATCTTAAATTCAGGACAACGCAGCAAGCAATGGAAAGGAATATGATAGGGATATTGTTAAGAGACAGGAACCGAGCAGAGTGGGTCAGAGTACAAACGCGTGTTAATGACATCCTAGTCGAAATCAAGAGGAAAAAATGGGCGTGGGCAGGGCATGTAATGCGAAGGCAAGATAACCGATGGTCGTTAAGGGTTACGGAGTGGATTCCAAGAGAAAGCAAGCGTAGCAGGAGGTGGCAGAAAGTTACGTGGGCGGATGAGATTAAGAAGTCTGCGGGGATGGGGCGGCTGCAGCTGGCATTGGACAGGGTTAATTAGGAAGATATGGGAGAGGCATTTGCCCTGCAATGGGCTTAGTCAGGCTGATGATGATGGTGATGACGGTGAGGCGCTCACTTTACGCACGTGCAATACAAAGCCGGCCTAGGGTGAGTCAAAACACTATGGTAAAATCTGCAAGTAGTCATTGGATGACTGCGGCCACTGTGGCAGCCTCTATAGAGGTGACATCGAGCTGAGGCAGGACTCTATCAGGGAGGTTTATTTTAGCATAAACTGAAGTAATGTGAAATGGCAGCATAAGCGAGGCCAGTCCGGCGCCTGCATGTGTCCCACAATGAAGGCATTATAGACAGGGGGTATGACAAAAAAATTTTGTACACTGGTTAGACTGAAAACAAAAATACCAATGATAAAAAGTAATATGCGATAAAACACTCCCACAGAAGACGACAACTGCACGTCACACACCTGATTCGAATGAGCGGAAGCGACCTTCAGTGGAAGCTTCAATAGTACGAGCAGGTAACGCGTTCCTGTCGTTGATCATGATTGACACAAACCAGTTTTTAAATTCATCCCTCCGACATTTAGTCTCACGCATGTTCCATTGATGATCAAATCGTCGGGACAAAAAATGAAGTTAGTTCAAATATACCTGTCTTTGTTAACGATCAGCTTTTGAATACAGATGCAATACATCATTTCTAATATCAAGAGTATTCTTCGTCTAGATAATAAACCTCAACCAGACGATCCTTAGGAGACATGACACTGGTTATACACTGGTTACTGAACATTCAAGAATAGATCCCACATGATTAAAATACAAAAATTCTTATACATTACATCATTCTCTTTGAAAATACGCTTTATGAAGTTCCGTAACTAGAGAGAGAGAAAAAAAGAAAAATTTACTGTAAACATTTTTGAGTATAAGGATGGCTTCCGATATTAACGGTACTGTGTAAGGGTGACACAAGTCGGCGCTGGGCGGTTTGTTAAAATGTCAACCCGTCAATCCAAACTACTGTTCACTTTCGAAAAAATATTTCCGAATGCCCAGCGAAAATTATAAAAAAGCAAAATTAAAAAAAGTTACTCTTATTCTTGAGGATTGAATGTCTATTCAAGAAGATATACGATGCCTACTTTCAGTCAAATACAGTTCTGGCCATGAAACCTTTATATCCGACAAGACTAAAAAATAAATAAAAGGTTTCATTTCTACTGCGAGTTTACTTGGAATTGAGGTAAAATGAAAACAAACAACTCTACTTTGGTGACTGGTATCGCTCCTATAGAAAAAAAAGAAACTTGTATTTAGCAGATGCGCTTTACAGCACTCCCAAAAGTGAACGAAAAAACAACAGAAAGAATTGCAGTATGCTAATGTTTTCAAGTATTTCTCACGTGAGTTGACGCACTTTTGTATCTAAAAGAAGCGCTATTGTTGCTTAATTAGAAATTTACAAGCATATATATATATATATATATATATATATATATATATATATATATATATATATATATATATATATATATATATATATATATATATATATATAGTAACTTAAACCGTGTACTGGCTGCTGCCGATACTCTTTGATGATAATTATGAACGCTCCCAGTAGAAAATAACGACAGAGCCTTGTCAGAAATGTGGCACAATGTTTTGTCGTAATGAGAGATTTTTTTGTTTTTTCGTAGTGTTTCTGTAGGGATTTTTTCTAGCCAAGTTCTGTAGTAACTTTCTGTTGTTAATACAAGAAATATTATTTCTACTCCTAGTTCACCGCTAAAAGCATAAAGAGACATTTGTTGTGACGACAGCAATTTCTGTGTTATTTTTTGTCTGGGCTGTGCCATTATCGCCCCGTCTGCGTTCGCGCCAACCGGAGGCTGATGCATACCCAAGAAAGAAGGCAAACATAATATTTCTTTCATGACATGCATACGGCTGTCTGTAAGTGTCTCATACACGGGGATTCAATCGAACGGCGCACCAGCCTTCGCTGCGCGTTACCGGCGGCAGCAAAAAAAAAAAAAAAGACAACAATCCGCCTAAACTGAAACCTCGAGCACAACACCTGTGACTACGGGAACAGTTTGGAGAACTGTAACGAGACGCAGCTGCTAGTAATCAGTCACCCAAGCGGCAACTTAGCTCCATTCCAGCGCCAATGAAAAACGAGCCTTGTTTGTTGTTCGGATATCCCAACGCGTGAACAGACTCCATCAATAGGACAAAATGAGAGACTCGTACGAGTCTTAGTTTCTCGAGAACCGAGTGCGTTGCATGCTCGAAAGGAGTTTCGGCACCCGTCGCTTACAAACCCAGAGACTCGCGCTACGGGCAACTGTCGAACGACGTAAAAAGTAAGGCCTAACAAAAATCTCAAAAACGAAACTATGGTGAAAAACGACACATTGGCTTCACTAAACGTCCAGCCGCAAGAACGTCGCGGAATTTGCCGTCACACGGCAGTGTTTTCAGACTAAGCGCGTTATTTTCTAAAGGGGAAGATATACGGGAGGACCAAAAAAAAAAACCCCGCGTAATACAAATTTTGCGGATTGGTGTAACAGGGCTTCTAGGATAAGTTCGAGAGCCGAAAAAAAAAGTGTTTTCACGAAACCCGACTGTAAACACGGTAGAATCCGACGCATAATTGAATCAAGCGCCGAGGGATTATTTTCTCAACGGATCTGCACGCTTGTTTTGTCACCAATACGCGAGAAATAAAATAAAATATCAGCAATTGCTTTCTTAAAGGTTCCGAGTGTGCGACGTCTGTGACGCGGCATGCTAGAGAGGTTTTTTCACAACTGTATTCACGCACTACCCCGCTTCCCATAAAGCGAGCAAGGAGCAAGCAACGAGGTCTATATAGTCATTGTGCCATTTAGAAAGCGTTTTCAGTGTCACTGACAAATTTTCCGACTGAGCACGCCGACAGAACACGTCTAAACAGGCCTAGGAGCATTCAGCACGCAAGAGGCCCGGCACTTTCAGGCGTCAAAGTTTCAAAAAGACTTTCATTGTGTTGTAAACCCGAGCGGTATCAATTTGGAGAAGCATTTGGCGTTCACTAAAATGCGACGATGAAAAAAAAAGCGGTCTTGACATGGGGATACTATGGCGCATAGTCGGAGTCTTCAGCGCCTGCGTGTATGTCTCGTTCGGTGATGAAAACCGCTCCTTTGTTATCGACCACGAAAACAAGCAATTCCTCAAGGACGGGGAGCCCTTCCGGTTTGTGGCCGGTGAGATGCACTACTTCCGGGTGCCCCGGGCCTATTGGAAGGACCGGCTGCACAAGATCAAGATGGCGGGCCTCAACGCAGTCTCCTTCTACGTCGAGTGGAGTGGCCATGAACCTGAGCCGGGGACGTACAACTTCCAAGTAAGAGGGCCCGCATTTTCGCAACTCGGAATAGACCAATCCAGCTAAGTACACAGCGCATGCGCACTGATGGCGCTGGCCATTATGCTTATAATCCTCACCAACTCACCGTTATTCTTGCAGGCTCGAAGAAAGATTGAGACAGATGCCGAATCTAACCACACTGTGGTTTAAAAGTAACTTAGTTATCATCATTAAGCAGCGCGAAACACAGGACGTAGTGGAAGAAACACGAGACGACACGAGCGCTATTCTATGAGAGCGGTCGGCACCGCTGGGTTATGAAGGTCATAGGTTACAGAAGGAAAGAGCCCATTGTACAAGAAATTCGGTTAACGAGAATAGAAAACTGGGAAATTTGGAATGGATTCATCTTAAAGCAGCGCGAATCACAGGACGTAATGGAATAAGAAACAAGAGACGATACGAGCGCTCGTGTCGTACTAAGTTCCTGTTTACCGCGCTGCTTAAGGATGAATCCATTCCAAATTGTCCACTTTTCTGTTCTCGTTAACTTAGTTATAAAGGAGAGTTTCATCCGCGGACTTTCCTCCAGGCGAATTTGGGGCCGCGCAAGTGTACAAAGGTTGCCCTGTGAAAAACGAACGCAATAAATTTTAGGTATACATCACTTTTCGGGGGCGGCAGTAGAGCGCAAGCCCTCACACACAACTTCCTCGGCCCAAACAAAAATTTCCTCAATAGGAATTTCCAAATGAGAAATTTACCATTGTTGGTGGTTCAAACTGGCGTCACTTTGACGCCTGCGCTTCCAGACACAGTTGTAGTTCTATGTCCATGCGGAAACATTACCACCGGCGTATACAATGCCGCAGCAGTGCCGTGGTGAAATATGTTGCGAGATTGGTCAATTCAGTGAATGGCGATCGGACTGAACGGAGAGGTTTAGACGTCTGGGAGTTTCCTAGTGTCTTGTGAACACGCAACTTGATGTAACCGGGAGAGGATATCAAGAGTGCTACTAGCCTAGTAAAAAAGACACCACAGGAAATTTCCCGTCGTCAAAACAGGTTTTCTATGATGTTATCGCCCATGAACTTGTAATAAAAACAGAATGCTTCGTAGTTACTAAAGAAAAGTGTTTTCCTACAAAAAAAAACATCAAAGCATTTTTACACAGGATTTTCGTGTATTTAATACAGTAAACTGCTACAGTAAAAAATGCAGTACTGCTGAAAAATACTGCAAGACAACAGCACAATCTCTAGTTACGACAAACCGACAGATACACAGAACGTATTTTACCAAGCTTTTGACACGATTCTGTTTTTTTTTTCGGCTGGGAGAATGCTTGATGGTCAGTACTGACAGGTAAGACACTTCATACATCCTGTCTCTTACGCTCACGACTCCCTATAGCATTTAAATCAGTTTTTAAGCATTACTGCTGGCGCCTGTTCAGGACATGTACGATTTGGACGAGTTCCTGAAGGAAGTCAAGGAGCAGGACCTGCTGGCTATAGTGCGACCAGGACCGTACATCTGCGCCGAAAGGGACAACGGTGGGCTACCGTACTGGCTGCTTAGGGAACACCCGGGTATGAAGTACCGAACCCGGGACTGGTTTTTCCTCCATGACATGGACCGGTGAGTACAGCTGCGTTTGATTTTTCATGTGAATACCTCGATCGCACTACTCGACACTACATTTCTTAACGTGCCATATCTCCGTCTCTTACCTTAGACACGCATTAAAAGTAAGGCATAATGGCGTTTCGTGTGTGAAGACCGCTAATTTGTATAGTGTTCTTGCTTACCGAGTGAGATATCGGCGGGACGTAAAAGGCGCCCGTGTGCTGAGCGATGTCAGTGCACGCACGTTAAATATCCCCAGGTGGTCGAAATCATTCCGGAGCCCTCCACTAAGGCACCTCTTTCTTGCTTTCTTCTTTCACTCCCTCCTTTATCGCATCCCTTACGGCGCGGTTTGGGCGTCCACCGAGATATGCGAGACAATTACTGCGGCATTTCCTTTACCCAAAAAGAAAAAAAAAACAGCACCTAAATGGCTCCTACTTTCCCAAAATATGAGCTATCCTTCACTTTTCTGCCCTACATACTGTCGCCTCACCAGCAACTTAAAAATGCATGCTATCAAAAAAGAACAAGGTGACCTGGCCACGAATGGTCACCTGAAGGACAAACAGATCTCATGCCGGTAGGCGGGTAGTTAAAATGTCATTAAGGACATTAATCTCTGCAGTATTCAGTATTTACCTCAACTATGAAATTAAAGCGTTAGCACCAGAAGAGTCTGAGCAAGCGGAAATGGCAACCGCCATCAAGCGTGACACATTGCGAAGCTTGTGACATAATCAGAACCTTACCACCGTGGCAGGTGGCAGTTAAATTATTGTTTCGTCGCGAGAGGTTGCTCGGGAAGAGCAATCTAGGTCTCATAAGCCTTACCGATGGATGTGTTTTATTCATCCTCCTGTCGTGGCAGTGGCGCATAGCTTTAACCGCTGCAACACTGCACCAGGTGTAGTATGAGGACTCCCAGCGGTCTATGAACGTAGAGAATGACCAATTCCGTATATGTGGCCATTAGCTACAACGAAATCAACAGCAAGAGCAAAACGCTAAGGCATCCAAACTAACCACCATGGTTCGACTAAAAGTTTTTGTTTACCTTTTCTGTGATCAATTAATAAGAAAAACGATTAAATGAGCAGCGAATCAAAGAAATAAAAGCACCTATAACGAGTACTAACATTTCATTCATGTACCATGATATCGAACTACGATATATTAATCGTAAATCGATCCCTCGCAGCACAAGTAGAAACGTCAGCGTTGAGTGCTTCCTTGCTAGGTTCCGGCTTCGAGTCGTTGCTTCATAGTGTTGACGTTCGGCAGCTAATCCTATAGCCATGTTCTGCCGACAGGTGGCTAAGCAAGCTGGGTCCCGTGCTGAGGCCGCACACGTACGAGAACGACGGACCCATCGTTATGGTGCAGCTCGAGCACCAGTACGGCTACTACGGCAGCTGCGACCCCCTGTACCTGGAGCACCTGCTCACCATGCTCGAGGTTCGGCTGGGCAGGAAGCTGGTGTTCTTCCGCGGAGGCCCCGTCGTCAAGGCGCAGTACGACTGCGGAAAAGTGCGCGACGCCCTCGTCACCGGGTACATGACGCCCACGGAGGACCCAGCCGTGCTGGCTCCCATCATACAATCCGCCCAGGTGAAGCACCCCAGCGCTTTAGAAGGTTTGAAGGGGTACAGACGCCACAGTCTAGTTCTGTATTGAGAAAGATGTGCAGCGCAACAGGCAAATGAATATGATAATAATTGGTTTTTTGGGAAAGGAAATGGCGCAGTATCTGTCTCATATATCGTTGGACACCTGAACCGCGCCGTAAGGGAAGGGTAAAGGAGGGAGTGAAAGACGAAAGGAATGGAGAGGTGCCGTAGTGGAGGGCTCCGGAATAATTTCGACCACCTGGGGATCTTTAACGTGCACTGACATCGCACAGCACACGGGCGCCTTAGCGTTTTGCCTCCATAAAAACGCAGCCGCCGCGGTCGTGTTCGAACCCGGGAACTCCGGATCAGTGGTCGAGCGCCCTAACCACTGAGCCACCGCGGCGGGTCAAATGAATATGGCAAAATTGTTTGGGATCCTCACACCGCGTCTAACAAAATAAAAATTGAGAAAGCTCAGAAACTTGCTTCCCGTTCTATCTTCAATAAATATCGCCGAACTGATTCACCAACCGAATTAAGTAAATTAGCAAACCTTAAAAGTTTAGAATACTGCACTAAGATAGATAGGCTGAAGTTTCTCTACCTTTCAATTCATGGCCACTTGAATATCAACACATCACCATATTTTACAATACACCCTAATGAGACATCAGGACATCGCCATTCCTTGTACATTCCTGCGCCACGTTCTAATAATGATTGTTTTAAGTACAACTTTTTTCCTCGTGTTATTAAAGAATGGAACATGCTGCCTGATTCCGTTGTAAATATTAACTCCCTCGATGCCTTTCTAGAATGCCTGAAATCTTACCTGGACCGTAGTACACCAATGTAATAGTTCTGCCTCAGCACATGAGTTTTCTTTACTGTTTCATTTTTCCTTAATGTCTTTTGTGCCGATGTCGTAGTTGTGAAATGTACATTGTTTTGAATATGTATTTATTAGTTTTTCCACTCCTGTAATAGTCTGAGAAAGGCTGACAGCATCAATGAATGAATGAATGAATGAATGAATGAATGAATGAATGAATGAATGAATGAATGAATGAAAAAAGTATGGTCGCTGCTTTCTTCATTTTAATCCACATCCACTTTTAAGCAAGCCTGGGTTGCTCTGTGCGTCATACGGCAGCTTGATAACATCGCCCTGTTTTTCTTGCCATCGCCGGAATTTTCTGTACCTAATGGAAGCGCGCGCGCTCACACACGCACGCACGCACGCACATTCTGCTTTTCTCGTAATGACACTAGTAATGTTTTCGCATTAAAATTGACACGTTGAGATGGTCTGACGCTACGAACTGCGTAAGCAGAATGCGCTTTTAGGCTGATGCTTTTCCATTTGATGCTTTTCCATCTGGTGTCCTTCCATCTGTTGCTTTGCCCTTCTGCGGCATCGAATCGCCTGAAAGTTTAAGCAGTTAATATCGCTTTATTATGGCCGTCTTTTATGGCTCGCTAATGATGTTAACGAGGCGGTATTAGAAACCCCATGAGGCCAAAACGCGTCGATCATAAAATTGTTCCATTGACAGTAGGGAAACGACAACAATTCCCACTGACTTTGGAGAAGTGACGTCACCTGTTAGGAGTATTCCTATTGGCTAGATGTAGATGATGTTACCAGACCGGATGTGACGTCACTTTCAGTAGAGGCATCAGCAGCTGCTAATGCTATCACATTGCCAACACATAACGAGATTAGGTGTCCCTGCTATTTTTTATCATTTTACACTTGTTGCCCTATATATACGTTCTCGTCTCGCTGCAGGCGCCGTGTGCTTCACTCGGCGGCTACGCAGAGACACACACCAGCGTTTTCGCCTCACCGCGATCACACTGTTTGCGCACCAAAAAATAACACTCTTTCGCGAAGGAAACACACTGACAGCCTGCAGTTTAATAGAAACGCCGTGGGGAGCAGTTTAATAGGAGCGAGATCTTTGGCAACGTTACCACAACCGAATCGTCTATCGCACCCTCAGTCCTGTTATTACCACGCAGGTCTCGCCAGGCCCGCTGTTCATCAGCGAGTACTACACGGGCGGAATGGACTACTGGGGCTGGGAGCACACGTGGAGACCGCGGAAGACGGTGATGAAAACCTTCAAGGCACTGATGGAGATGAACGCCTCGGTCACCTTCTATATGTTCCACGGAGGAACAAACTTCGGCTTCACGGCCGGCAGCAGCCTGAAGCACCCACTAGTGACCAGCTACGACTACGAGGCCCCCATCAGCGAGTTCGGAGACCCCACGCCTATGTACTACGACATCCGGAACGTCACCAGCAGGGTAATACAGTCCGCTTTGGATTATTCATACTCAATGAGGACAGAAAATTTGGTCGAATGAACGAGTGCTTTCTTACCAAACGTCAAAGGCGTGGATTCGAATAAACCGGTAGTTCGAGTTAAGCGATAACAAATTAACGACTACAATGACCTGTCTGCCATGCTGGACACTTTGGTCACTAAGCACAAAGAGGCTTGCTGCCCCGAGTTATTGTGTTACGAGCTTTCAGTACTAGCACTGTCAAAGCCCACTGCCGCTTTTATTATTAAATCGGTAACAGCTGTCTTACACTTACTGTTTAGAAGGATAGTTATTTCTTAACGAGCTGAAAAAAATCCGTGTTCTCTGCCTAGCGTGATATCTAAAACATCACAGCTCGTGCTAAAATGGTTGAAAACGGCCAGTGCTCACACTGTTCATGTCACTGTTTCTTTTTTGATTACTTTGGCACACACTCTGTCTTACATATTTGGGCAGGTACATCGTTCACGGCGAGTTGGCAAATCGGTGGCGTTACATAGCGTGAAAGCTAAAAATCAATGTTCGGGCTCAAATGTAGAGTCCAGTACTGCATGCGTGACTTCGAACACACCTGCAGCCACTGTGAAAAGATTAAAGGCTAGGGCGGTTTGCTTCTAAGCATTTTAGTGGTGTGCGTACAGCATCCGTGCAAAGTTCTTCTAGGATTCAAATAATTTGTAATGCTGTGAATGCGTACTGAGCTACAAGGCGTGACCGGGAAGCAAACCCCTGTGATCTAAATTTTTGACAACAGATGTGAGTGGCGAAATACCAAGAAGATTACTAACGTGGAGAAAATAGAATTCTCCATCGGCACTGATATATCTCGTTGCTTCATAACAACGCTAGGTCTTAAATTAAAAAAAAATCTTTAGACACTGTATAGACTGCCCATAAACTTTTGTCTATAAAGTCTATAGACTTTCTACAGAAAAATCCGATAGACTGACGATATAAATTCTATAGACAGTCTACAGGCAATCTCTACACTTATGGCCATACACTTTTAGTGGACTTTTGAATACAGGCAATAAACTATGAAAAGACAAAAGGCAATATGTATACATGTATACATAATTTTTATCAGGGTGAACTATAAACTCTCCTTTGGCTATCGGAGCCTGAAATGCGCGCTGTAAAGACATGACAGGCGTTAGAAAGGAGCAAAACATCGGCGTCTACTTGCAGTACACGGTCTGCATCCCACGGCGTGTGTTAATCTGGTACCGAAAGTAGACTGCATTGGTAATGAACTATACGTCTACACATTTGTGGTCTGCACACCGATTTTTTCTGTCTCAGCGGTGCGCTGTGTAAAACGCAATTTATGCCCCTGATAACTGTTGCGCAGTACCTGCCGCTACCCGAAGGCGAGCCTCCGGGCCCGTCGGACAAGATGAGCGTCGGCCCCGTCGAGCTGGACAGGTACGCGTCCCTGGAAGAAGTCATGGCTCACTTCCGGCAAAAGGACTGGCTCAAACGAATGGAGTCTGCGGACCCGGTGACCTTCGAGAAGTTCGGACAGCCCTTCGGTTTCCTGCTGTACAGAACCACCGTGCGTTTTGCCACAGCCGCCACGGCCTGGCTGCAGTTTTTCGGACTGTCCGACCGGGCGTACGTGTACGGTAACGGTCGCGCTTTCGTCTTCTACAGCTTCGCGGTCAGCTGGAAGGTGGTCAAGACTGGAGACGTCGTGCCGGCGAGCAAAAATAAGTCCCTGGTCATCCTGGTCGAGAACATGGGCAGAGAGGCGTACACCAAAACGTTCACCGATCCCAAGGTAAAGGCAGCTAAGGCCTGCAGCGATTAACAACCGCAAGAGTAATTATTTAATCTTTGTTTAATCATTCTGTTTAGAGTTCAGTGTGATTGTGCTGCAACCGCGACTGAAATCGCTGTCAGTCGAATCAGGAAGTTTTTTCCCCCTTTATTTGTTTCTTAGAGCATGTCAGGGGGGGGGGGGGGGGGGGGTGAAGCTAAACGCGTAACAACGCCTGATGGGGCCTCGCCCCCCCCCCCCCACCCCAATACAAAATTAGCACAGAAATTGAATTACTACATTTCGGCAAGCGGCATTGCACTTGTGAGCCAAACAAATATTTGCTAATCAGAAAAGAAATGTAAACAAACGAAATTACATGAAAAACACATATATTGTTCACATCACATGAAAAACACATGAAAACACATATAAAGAGCACGAACATTTGTGAAACTAACCCCAGCTGCTATTCAGCACGTGCAAAAGCGTCCATTGAAGCGACTGCGAAACGAGACTATAGTTCCTATGCGCACTTGGCGCCAAAAATTTGCAGGGGACGTGAGGTAGTAACGAAAAGAAATTCCTACGCAGCCTGCGAGCACAGTTTGAAAATGACAAGCACTTTATCCTGCTGCCGCCCCAAACCGAAGGCTGGGTGTTTTGATTTCAGGTTACATGCACTGGCTATTACAAAATGCACCGCTCTCGCGACCGGCTTGCCTTGCATACTTTTCACGTCAGATTAGGTGTTGGTTTCCACCAATTTGATAAATCGCAAAGGGCGATTGTATCTTATGGAGAATGACAGGCCTAGGCTTCAGCCATTTCTTGATTTCCTCTTACTGTTGTAGCCTAACGCCATTAAGCACGGTTGTAAATAGTAAGTGAAATAAAGATTGTCGATCCTCGCCTTTGCCAAACAGGGCTTCAAGTCTGCCACACTCAACCAAGTGCCACTTAAAAACTGGACCATAGAAGGCGTTCCTTTGGCGACTACCGAGGACATTGACCGAATCCGTCAGGAGCTCGAGAAAAACAAAAACGGCTCTGTTCCCGGCTTCTTCGAAGGCACGTTTCAGCTGCCCGAAGGTCAGGAGCCTCGGGACACTTTCCTGGACCCCAGAAACTGGACCAAGGGGGTCGCCTTCGTCAACGGCATCAACCTGGGGCGCTACTGGCCCGGGACGGGGCCGCAGGTCACGTTGTACGTGCCAGCGCCCTTTCTCAAGGCGTACCCCCAGGAGAACAGCATTATGCTCTTCGAGGTAGAGGGGGCTCCAGCCATGGGTTCTCGAACTGTGGCGTTCGTCGACAAGCCTTTCCTCAACATATCCATACTGTACCCGAAACCGTGAAGCAGTGTACCGGCTCGGGGAAACTTTTTATAGAGACAAACGAAACGAGAAACCACCCATGCACACGAGGCGTATGTATAAAGGCTCGAGTGATCATACAAAAAGAAGAGCAGGACGAAGCTTAAAGGATCTTTAAGGACAAATCTATATAATGTTTACAGTACAAGTTGATTCTATGGCTATTTTTGAGTATGTTTATTGACGCATGTCCGGCAACAAAAGACGATTTTTCCCGCCACTCAATTCAAACTCATGACGTCTAGACCTAAAAAGGCTCCGTGATCCCTGTGTCATCCGAATGACGGTGTAGCCTGGCCTCTGAGATGCGGGTTGAATAACGGCGCTGACGCATGCAGTTTACTTGCGCAGACGATGATGGCGACACCTGTGTTTCGTTTATTTTTTTCTCTTTAGCTTAAAAATAGATCAACTTCAATTTTTCCTCCCTGTCGTCTTAAAAGTAATTTCAAGCCCGTGGGGTTCGGCAGCCCAGCACAAGGTCTCGGGATGGAATCCCGGCTGAATTAAACCTTTGCTACACTTGTGAAAAAGATCGAGTTAACAAAATAGTAAAAAGGCGAAATTTGGTGGGAGTCAATGGTCGAACAGTATACAGCTGCCGCCTTTAAACGCTGTGTTAAGCGCAGACACATTGTCATTTCACTCAAGTGCAAAATACGGGAAGGAGTTTTACTAACGAGCTCGTTTTATGCTTTTTTCTCATTTTGTTTTCTATTCCAAAAAACATCACAAATTTCATAAACTCACTGTACGGAATGCAAGTACGTACTTTGTAGGATAACGACAAAATAAACTTATTTTCATGCTTTCAATGTGTCCCTCAAAATGAGCTCGTCTTCTTGGTCTCTGATTAACGGCTAGGCCTAGATATGGACGGTAAGTAAAGTAATTTCGTGACGAAACTTGAGATGACGCAAAGCAGGAAAATCGTCAATATCTTTTCGGACCACAACGACAACATTCACAGAAAGTAGATGACGTCAAAACCAAGTGCTTGTGGAGGACTCTTTCTTTCACACGAAATGACATGATTTCAGTTAAGTAGTTCAACTGCTCCGACCGATGGGCTGAGCTAGGACACATACGAGAGTTTATCTACATGCATAAAAGATCGTTGTGGCACGAAACTGAACGGTCAAAAGTCACGCAACATGAAAAAACACAAACGAAAACACTTCCGACAAAGTTAATTGCACAATCGGACACAATAAAGGTGTCGAGACGATAACTATACGGCCAGGGCAGCAAAGTTAGAGACAGTTAAGCGAAAATAATAACCACGCTGAACACCCCCAGAAGTGAATCCTTTATTTACTGACTATGAACCATGTTTTGCGACCGGTGCTGCGGATGGAGATAAAAATTAAGCGTCACTAAATGTTCGAGACATTTTCAAAGCAAGAAAATCTCGTCCTGTGGCTCAAGGAAACGCCTGAGGCTATGGGTTATTCGTGCAGGGGATGCCAATTGAAGAAAGTCCTCTTGGCGCCATCCTTTTTTTTTTGTATACATTTCACTGGTGCTAAAGATAAACGCACTTTTCTTAACTCGAAAAAACTGAAGAATTCCTCGGCTTATGATCCATCGGCTCCCTCCTCTCATCCCGGCCATTTTTACCCCCCCCCCCCCCCGAAAAAAAGAAGAATAGAAGAGTAGTTCCTTAAACCCTTTAATGCCCAGTGTTGTGAATTTGTGACTTATCGCTTGCAAGCCGTGTACTCCTTACTGCACAGAGCTTGGATACAAAATTCGTATTTGCTGCACAGAACAAGACAGGACACAAATTCAAATAAATTTAGTTGACAAAAAAAAATCAGCCGAAGTTTACCGGCTGTGCTGTCTTGTTCTGTGTTCTGTCTGTGTCTGGAAGTTCGCTAGCAAATATGAATTTTGGAAGCCATTACCATCTCGCACAGCTTGATGCGTTAACTTCGATACAAAGTGTGATGCCAAAGCGTTCTCAGCGGCCAGCGGTTTCAGGTCAAAGTGTGGGGCGTCACTGTGAGGAAGATGCGTGAAGTAAAAGTGTCCGCGAATGTGCGCCTCGGAGCCATTGTGCAACGATTCTTCAACTCTCATTTCTAGAAAAATGTTCCAGATAAAATAAAAAGATATTTTTTGGATAAAAAATTGTTTACTATCTCTTGACAACGAAACTGGTTCAAACCGTTCTTTGCGGTCTTTCAGAAAATTCGTACTAGTCGCATGGAAAAACCGAATGCTAACTCTTGCTATTTGGCGACGTGCCGATTGCTGAAATTTCAGCGGCGCTAATGAAACTTCGATACTGGCTTCTGAATGTGGGTATACGTTGGATAACACAATGTGAAGGCAATTAATTTTTCTTTGATAGCTTCATAATTTCGGAGTTTTAAAGTTTATCAAACACAGCTTAAGAGTATCCGATTCATTCCAGTTAGCGAACATTATTCCTGAATAGCCCATAACATTCTATGCGTGACTGCATCCTACATTACCTTTCTTTTACGTTAGTTCCTCGATTGCGTCTAAAGAGCGCATCGTAAACGCCTAACTAGAGCATTCGCGCACTCGTGATAAAATCAATCACTATAATAAAGAGACAATACCAGTTGCATCTGTCCTGTTCAGTTAGCACCCACATATCCCGTGACACTACCCTACACGAGGGCCTATCAATGTGCGAGCGGAATTCGCAGCAGATTTGCCGTTTCGCCAAGCAGACGTGCCATAGAGTAAGAAATTATCAATTATGCACTTCTCTGACAAGAGCCGGGCCTCAAGAACAAAACGACAGAAGAGAAAGAAAACACGCACCGAAGCTCACAGCACCAAGCAACTCCTCAGCAGCTAGCTACTCCGTGACAAACACGTGAGCAGCGCGCCCGGTTTTCTCTTGCTCCATTTGCCTATGCCTCCCACAGCCACTCGTATATAAGACGTGCACAAGCGGCTCCTTATTAGAACGGCAACGGAACCCAGGAAGCCTAACAAAGGATTGTGCAAGCCAAAGGCGCCTCCGCTTACACACTGAACGCTCTCCTCTGGCTCCTCATTGTGTCCGATGCCTGCAGACCCTATGGCTGCGCACAAATAACGAAACAACGCGACCAACAAGCTTGCCAGTCAAATTCGTTTAGCACGGCTAGCGGGCTTCGTTAGGGCTACAAAGTAACAAAAACGTGCGTGACAGAGTGACTAATATCCTGCTGTAATCGCTTGAAGAAATTCCTGAAGTGCAGTTAACTTAGGCTCGTGGACAGAGGGAGGGTTTTGCTCTTGAACACGCTTGAAGCATTTATTCAGCCTCCGCATAACCCGAGGAGCCATCGTCATTGCTCGTTTCATTCTTCTATTTGCGGACGTCGGCACAGGGAAAGCATCGACAATGAAAACATCTATAGAGAGAATATGCGACGCGGTCCTAGGAGTCGAAAGCATGCATTCGGTGTCTGGAAGCTTACGCCACACCTCGAACATCGGCTCCCGTAACTGAATGGCAGTGGTCAATGCAGCTGGACAGGCGATGGTCTCGCCATAACGCCGACGTCGTCTGGCTGTCGTCAATACTACTCGAAGCACCGTGCCCGGCCCATTGGGGAGTCGGGGCGAGGCCGGTGATCCCATTCGCGAGACCTATTGACAATAGTGCAATCGGCGACGCTCTTTTTGGGTAGCAGAAAGGACGCGACCACGCGACTCGAAGCACGGGGCCTCCGCAGCTGCCGAGGTAAGTGAGCTCTTTGCTAGCGGAACTCGTATGCCATTGGAATATAGAACACAGCGCCATGCTAACCATAGTGTGACGTCAGAACGCGCAAAGAATGGCACCTGTTGTTATGTGTATTTGATACAACCTGGCCAGAACGGGTACGGATAGTCGTTTCGAATGTTATCACGCGTCAGCATTTTGTAAACAGAATTACCACCAATCATATTTTGCCTTGGCCTGTTACGTGGTCTTCGAGTTCTTCGCAATACACTTCTAGCCTTACCCTACCCTTTCCTGGACACGGCCTTGCCTCTTAACCAGCCTCCCTTAATATTTTTTTTTTTTTTGGCTGAGAGCAGTGAAAAAAAATTAAACTGCTACAAAATACGGGCAAAACTGTTCCAAGAGATGCAATTACTGCTCGGATTTGGGTTCATCAACGTCGGCATTATAGTATCCTGTTCAATGCTGGCGGTAATTAATGATCCACTGAGGACAGCTTTATCTAGTCATTTCTAGCAGTAAAAGTTGATTCTGTGGTTCCTTCCGGGCTTGAGTTTTGTCTGGCCGCGAGAGACGTATATATTATTAGCTGTGAAAATTGCATTTCAAAAATTTTCCAGCCACTGCATTCAAACTTGTGACGTCAGCACCGAAAAGGACTCGGCGATCTCTGTTTTGAAGCGAATGCCCGTGTAGCCTGCCCTCAAAGATACGCATCCAGAAAACTGCGTCGACGCACTGCATCTTACTTGCGAAGTTGGCTGATCAAGGCGACACTATAGTCGATTATTAGCTTCTTATAACTTATAAAAGCTCCATTTTCACTGACAGTAGGATTTCTGTCGCAGTTATGCGATAACCTATAGATACAGGCCAACTACAATTTTGTCCCCCCTTTAAAGGATGACTGCATCTTTTGCCATTACTTTTCCGGGTTTTCCACCAGGGGTTGAAACCACTCGGGCTTTTTTGTCTTCAATGCGAATAAGAGACCTTAACAGCTGTTGCGAAGACCCGAAAGAGCCCTTCATGAGAGTGTTCACTCGAATGGCCACGTACGCCATGACGCATCCTATCGAGCACCCACTTTCTGGTCCACCTTGTTCACAGTTTAAGCGGTCAGGTGGTGAACACGGGAATATTTGGCTACTACATGATACACTAAAGCGTTTATCCCGGAGAAAGTGCTGGTACCCCCTTGCAAAAAATACGCTGTTGTTATGAGTCCACCGTGCGAAGGCAATACATCCGGAAACTGAAACACAAGCGAAAATAACTTTTTTTTCGGACGGCTGTTTAGAGACTGCGCTGGCGCTTGTACCATCAGAACCAAATGAAACCCGAACAAAGCAATTGAAGCGCGGGCACAAACAGTAAAACTTATTAGCGGCTGGAGAGGAAATACAGTCAAGTCTGAAAGCTGGGCTAGTTGGTTGTACGTTGTTAATTACAAAAGACTAGCTCTATAGACGAGCACACAGAAATAGAAGCACACAGGACAAACGCTTGTCGTGTGTACTTCTATTTCTGTGTGCTCGTCTATAGCGCTAGTCTTTTCTAATTAATAATGAAATACAGGCGTCGCTTATTCCAAAGAGCGGTCTCTACGCCTTCAATGCGAAAATCAACCGCTCTAGTAACGTCTTCCAGTTCCGCAGTTTGCTTACAATTCTCTCATTAGCGTTTCATTTGACGCCGATAATTATCCTCCGGTTTATTACTATCCGCAAGATGTCCAACAAAAATCGCCATGCCAAATTTCGAACGGCAGTTGATTAACAGTATCCCCCCAAAAAGCCATAGCTGGGATGTCTCCTCAAGTTTCACAATCTGAGTTATCGCGCTGATATTTCCGTCAGGCAACAGCGACCATGCCCGTGTCGACCAGACTGCTGGCGCTGCTGACGGTGTTCTTAGCGGGTTTCGAGAACGCTGCCACCGCGTCACGACACGTCAGACACTCGGAGACGTCGGACGTATCCAGCTCGGCAGAGGGACGCTACGACGACTTCAGCCTAGACAAGAGTGTCTCCAAGGGTGTGGTCAAGAACCTCGACGCGCTCGCCGACAGCAGAAGCGGAAGCGAGGAGCTACACATCGAGAAGAACGACTTCATCGACGTGTCCTGGCAGAAGCGACACCCGGAACGAATCCGCGTCAAGAGGGTAAGACCCCGTCCTTACAAACATTTCTTCAGGCAATCTATAGAGACTGTTCAGAGGCTTGTGCCAGTAAAGTATAGACTTTCTATAAACAAATACAGAGTAGTCTGCAGACAATACAAATCCTTTAGACAGTCTATAGACAAATCTATAGATTTAAGGGCGCAGACTTTATTATCATCATCATCAACAACATAAACCTGACTACGCCCACTGCAGGGCAAAGGCCTCTCCCATATCTCTCCAATTAACCCTGTCCTGTGCCAGCTGTGGCCGCTGCATCCCCGCTAACTTCTGGATCTCATCCGCCCACCTAACTTTCTGCAGCCCCCTGCTACGCTTGCCTTTTCTTGGAATCCACTCCGTTACCCTTAAGGACCAGCGGTTATCTTGCTTTCGCAGTACATGCCCTGCCCATTTCTTCCTCTTGATTTCGACTAGGATGTCATTAACCCGCGTTTGTTCCCTCATCTACTCTGCCCGCTTCCGGTCTCTTAACGTTACACCTATCATTTTTATCTCCATAGCTCGCTGTGATGTCCTTGACTTAAGTTGAAGTTGAATCCTTTTCGTTAGTCTCCACGTTTGTGGCGCAGAAGTAAGTACCGGGACTTAGTATACTTTTTATACAAAAGGCAATAAATAGACAAAAGGAAATAACTCCACGAAGGCAATATAGTCTATAAGAAACCTATAGAAGTTTTTTGAGGTAAAATTATGTCTTTTTCAGGACAGCATTACCAGTGCTGGCGGATAGCAGAACAACGGTGAATCGTCTTAAGTAGTACGCTGGTTAACTAATTTTTTATTAATTAACTTATTAACTAGTATAGTTAGGCGCCTAGTTGCAATGAGAGATTTGTACCCGGTCGTTAGTAATAACCATGCCAGTTTTTATAATTTCGAAAATGCGATTTGCCTTGGTGCTGTGGCTGGGCAAAATTTGGCTTTTTCGACTAGTTACGTGAACTGGAGGGGTTGCTTTGCCTGCATGCTTTCGAAAGCGAATGCATTTTCGCGCGATGCAGCCAAGTTTTGTCGAGCAACAGCCCCCAAGGGTAATCGCGTTTTCGAAATTCTAAAAACTGATATGGCTATTACTAACAACCGGCTACAAATCTCTTAACTGCAACCAGTGATAGTTAAAAAAGTAGTTATCAGAAATTAGTTAACCAGCTTACTACCTAAGACGATTCGCCGGCTTCCCGGCGCCAACAGTGTTAATATTATGCCGCGGAAGGCATATTTTTACCCCAAAAAGTCTATTTTTGAAAATCTTTGAAAGGCTTCCCTGAAACACCTGGTATATTATTTGCCGAACACAGGCGAGTTTGCGTGGTGATCCAAGTTTAACCGGCTCTCGTGACTTATTAGAAAGTAAGAAAAAAAACTCACGAAATTTCGATGTCTCCCCGAAACGTAGAAGGTCTTGAATGAATGACTACAGTATGATAAAATTTGGTATGATGGTTTACCCGGCCCTTTCCTTCATCGCAGAAAACGGCGACCATAGCGCTGGATGTGAAAGACAACACGTACCGCGTGTGGACTAACGTGTACCCACCAGCGGCCGTACCAGCCATACCAGCCGTCCCTGCCTTGCCAGCTGTCCCAGCTTTGCCAGCTGTGTCTGCTGTTCCGTACGGAGTGTCCACCATGCAGCCACCGGCTCTACCGATGGACCCATTCTACCCTGGGTATCCTGTTCCCATGGGTGTGGCAGCCCTTGTACCCATGCCGGCTATGGCGTACGCTGACTACGTCGACGTGTATGTCCACTACTACGCATGGCACTTGTGGCCCTACAGGTGCAGTCCGTTGGGAGGCAACCCGGGGTATACTTCCGCCTTTCTTATAGGAACCCTTATTTGGGGAAATTCGAATAGAACAGTCGGCTCCCTAACGGTGCACTAAATAGCCGGCACGTTCATTCCAATAGAACGCTCTGTTCCAACATGAGCGCTGTTACTTTAGCAAAGGCTTCCGAGTTTGATGAATATTAGAGGGTTTTATATGTCCGTCGAAGGTGTGCCTGAGAGCACGTTAAACGATGCTTGGCCCATTCTTAAGCGACTGCTTCGGAGTTACGGCATTAAAGTAAGAAGAGGATTATTTTGGAGACAATAACACGCAACAAAAATCTCCTCACATCATATCTAAATTAATAAAAAATTAACAATATTACAATACATTACAAATATTAGTGATGGTTTCCTAGAATGCACTGATGGCAGTCATGGAAGCGACGGGTACTGAGAGGCGGCTACAGCCTGTGTGCATTTAGTGCCCTATCATTAGAGGTCCCCCTTCTCCAGAAAAGCTGGTGCTCACGATGGCGTTCAAGACGGTAAACTTTGTAAAATAGGCACAGACGCGAGACCTTTCGGCGCAGAGATATATTAGGTGAGCTAGGTTTACACTTCCTGAACCAGCAAGTCAGAGCTGCTTAACGCGGGTGAGGCCTTACTTTGAGAGCAAAATGTAACATAATAAATGCTCTCAGAACAAGCAAAATCGAGGAAGGCTTTAACCAATAATACTTTTCACTACTACCGATAAACCGTCAGATTTCTGCAGCAATCTTTACTCAAGCCCAGCAGAGTTTCGATCGTTCCCAATGCGAACTCACGATATTACCGACGATCAGGGCTAGTTGCACTTCATACTGTAAGACTATAGAGCTTATCTCACACGCCGAGCTTACCCGCAAGTGCTTATTTTCATGTTTATGGTAACATTTTAGAACAGCTTTGCACATACGTGACGACGACAGATGCGGGTGCAGTGGCGATGTCTGTCCCCTTCTCCGTCGGCCCCACATAAAGCACGCCCCTGTTCTACAGGCTTGAACAGTCTAGCCAACCAGAAGTGTTACTTTGGTGTAGTACTGTCGCTTCGGCTAAGAACCAGCCTCTATGTAAAGAAATATCATGTGCTTAAAGAGCCCGAAATGCTAGTGGAACAGAAAGTCGATACCGGCTTCCTTACGACAAACAAGAAATTCACGGGGACATCTAATTATTTTATGTGTTGCAATGCAAAGTATTACAAGTTGTTGATGCCGTTATCGGACGTGACGTCACTTCCAATCTGGTGAATCCGAATTATCCGGTCTGACGCCGAGACTTCCTTCCAGCCAATGAGCGAATAACCGACGGCACTTCTTTTTCCCAATGAGGCTTTTAAAACTAACAGATTAATAAGAAATAACGCCAGACATTAGATTGCTATCCATGCCTAGGCAGTAGTTAAAGCATCGTCGAATCGTGTGGTACTAGAAAACATTTTCTAACGGCATTCGTCTCAACGCATCGCAGCTTGCCGTATGCTGCACTACCGTGGGCGTCGCCTTTGGCCGGTCCCGGCTTCCTGGGACCTGACACTGCCGCTGCCTACCTGCCAGGCTACTCAGACGCGGAGGGCTACTACTCGGCGCTACCTGAGCTCAGCTGGTCCGGGCTCGACCCGGCGGACTACATGCAATAAACTTAGGCTTGTTTCCACTGGGCGTCTCTGCGGCGTCTCTGCTTGTTTCCACTGGACGTCTCTCCGAGGGGTCCGACGCTAAGCGTGCGCTGCCCACGAGGCTTTCTAAGTCTGGGAGTGAGGGCGCGATTGGACAGCTAACAACTAACGAACAAACAGGGCGCGACAAAACAGCACACACAAAAAAAAACGACACAGCGTCTAAGCAGCACGATGACGGAACAATACACAAAGAAACATCACGCACCAGGACAACAGGCCGAAAAAAAACGGCGGTTTGAAAAAAAAAAAACAGCACAGTGACGAAAATGACACAGACTGTTTAGAACATTCGATTCAGAGCGAAAGGACTGGCCTTTTTTTTTCTTTGGCAACTGATTTCACCGATTTTACATGCATGAATAACTGAACTGAGGCACACACATGACGACTGATTCAATTTTCTGTCTTTCCTTTTTTTTAGTGGACACGCAAAAGCCGATTTTGCTCGCGTCAGAAGCACCAGATTAGTGCTACGCTCTAAACACAAATACACCCATATGGGAGTAAAAAGAGAGTAAGCTGTCCTCTGGCGGAGTGCGGTAGAGGACATTTTACTCCCTTTTTACTCCCTTCTGCTTAGAGTGTACGTAGACGACGATGAGCAGGCAGTGCCGCGGGACGGAGCGCTAGCGCTAGCCAGTGCTACGTAGAAGACGACGATGAGGAGGAGCTCTCGTGCTTCAACTCATATTCATTGCTCCCCCCCCCCCCCCCTTCCTTCTCTGGCATCTGATTCGACCCGTTCAAATTTGGTCCTCGATACTCCAGCCGTAATTTTTCTCACTTTCAGGCGCCGCCAAAACACACTTGTATTACCCGCGTACTTTCTTAGCAAGCATGCAACAATAATAAACAAATCAGATGGTGTGAATCCAGTTCCCAGACCAGCTAGACCCAATGGAGAATGACGACAACCCGAGCCTTACGCACACAAAGATCACACCATCAATATGCCTGCGTGTCGACATTCCAACACGGCTTACTGCTCACCGTTTGCTGAGGTTCCCTACCTCTTCCACCTTTGCTCGCTCCATTTTATTCTTTTTGTTTTCAATATCCCGGCTTCGGAAGTCGTTTTCCTTTCACGGCTCATTAGCATCCCATTTCAAGATAGAGGATGGCAACTGGATGGCAGGGCAGAGAGATGTAATGCTTTTCGGTACGCCACGGACAGCGGTACGCCGCGGTTGACGCTACTCTTCTCTATATGTAAGGATCCCCCGCCTTTCTATTACACTGCAAGCGCTTGTCAAGAGGGCGCTTGCGTCAGCTCCAACACACACGGAAGCCTTCCATGCAATCGGAAAACTGTCTCACTGAACGCTTCTTTTCCTCCTGCTCGTTTGCGATGGGCTATGCCTTTCACCAATCTGTGTACTCGGAACGCAGTGCCTGCAACCAATGGGATCACAAATCGAATTTTTAATAATGCGAAAGCATTTCTAGGCTTTGTCGACGGGGTCGTGTCACCTATGTCGACGGGGTCGTGTTACCAAAGCGTGTCATCAAAACGTGACCGCAGTGAATGTGACGTTCTCAGAAGAGGTAGCATCAACGGAATGGTTGTGATTGATAGAGGACGTGAGGATGATGTGCAAAAAAATTTATGTCAATAGAATGATTAGTTAATTGGTCCAACAATGTGAAAAATAAACGTCGTAATAGCGTGGACGGCGATATAGTGAGTGGACGGGAAAACAGCCGTGGATGTCAAAATAGTGGGAAAATAGGCAATGATGTGAAAAGAAAGTTTGAAGTGGATTGAAATGTGTTTGACGAGTGATAATTAATAGAACAAAAAGATTGATTGACACAAATTAATTACCTAATTAATTAGTAGCAAACGTCAATGGACTCAAAGAGGGGCAAAGAGAGGCGACGAGTGTCGAGGAGGCGTCAATGCTTTCGCATTTCTTCAATGCGGGTCGCCGCAGCGATCTCTAACGTTTTCATTTATGCATTTTGTGACCTTCGAGCGTCGAGCGCATTAAATATATGCATATCTAGAGCTCTTGACATCTCCGCAGCAGGAAATATCGGTAAAACACAATGAAATGCTGGCGAATTAAATAAATGTAAGTATTTAACGTGATTAATCTTGACAAAGCTCACACACCAACATGAAATATGTACCATCTGACCTCGAATTCAGTGAAGACTGTATTGTACATAGAAGGAGCGACTCCCTGGACAAAACACCAGCTTTCTGCAATTCTCCAGCCGTAAAGCCCAATGTTGTTGCGGGTTCAGCTTTTAAGTGCCTTAGAGTAATAATACAACAATAACAGTTTCTTAACCGCAGCCTTTGGTTCCGCCTTTTCATCCCATCTGACTCGTAAGTAAACTGCGGATATCCTGACATTCTTTAGAGAAGGCGCGAAGCGACCTGAACTGCTGTTTTGTTTGTAGTGCTTACCTCTAGCGCAGCTTGCTATAACTTTACCGATCAGTGCAGTTCTGTGGCTTCTCCCGTATGTTGGACAAAAGTACGCCCGCTCCTTTCGGACTGACCTTCTTCTTGTTCGCTTTCACCTGCTCATCACAATATTTTTTCGCCCTCTGCGATTCTGTGCTTGATCTGTGTGTCTTCTCCGCAAACACCCATCTATACTGCCTTTCGAAAGCTGCAGTCTGCGGGAAACTTTCGTACTCTGCAATCATTCAGTGCAGTGGCCTCGGGTTTCCGCTGGGCGCAGATCTCGGAGATCACTTATCCAAGGTTCCTTCGAGATCGGAGCCTCCTTCCTGTCTTCAAGGGAGAAAGTCGATGCTGTTGTACCGAACAAAGGGTCGATTGTCGACTCCAGGAAACAATAAAGTTAAGGAAAGGACCGCTCAATGTAAAAAAAACGCGCAACATAGTCGGCGAAAAGCACTTCCATTCAGAAACTAAAACAGTAAGAAGAGAAATAAATGTGCCACAGGCCCGCGAGGTGAGGTATGGACGTCTTCTGTGAGGGCAAGAGACACCAGATCCGCGAAGTTCTCAGCACTCCGGGCATTGTATCCTGTAATTGGAGGGGCCCTCAAAGAAGTCCGAAACAAGCCGGCGGTGGGATTCTGATGGAAACAAACACTCCTTTTTTTCCCCCTTACAATGACAAAATTTTTGTTCAAGGGCGCGTAGTTGGTTTATTATTATTTTTCTATTCAACAGTCTCAGCAAGAGAGGAGGGTCAACGGAAGTTATAAGAACCAGATATTGTTGCAAAAAGAAAAAAGTACTCGATAAACAAACGCATCAGCGAGCAAAAAAACAATGTACGCACGCCAGAGCTCGAGTGAGCACAAAAACACATTCCCGTTGAAATTTGTATCGTGAAGTTTAAATAGGAGCGGTACAGTCGCATAGCTTATCTTCGACAACGTAAATGTCCAAGCGCAGGGCGGGCCGCTTATGTCCGGTAGACTCTAAACAGGAATACACCTATATGGGAGTAAAGAAGGGTGTAAGTTCTTCTCTAGCGCACTCCTTTTTATAAGAGAGAGAGAAAGCTAGAGGACAGCTTACTGCCTTCTTTACTCCTTTCATTGTAGAGTGTGGAGTTCGGTTGAAAACACTGCATTCACTAAAGAATTTCTCACAAAAATGGTCTATAGACTTCTTATAGACTCTACTGCCTTCCTATAAATATTGCTTTTTGTCCATTCATAGTCTGTAGACTGTCCATAGACAAAAGTATACTAAAAGTGTATGACCATAAATATATAGATTGTCTATAGACTGTCTATAGGATTTGTATTACCTGCAGGCAGCTCTCTAGGGTTTGTCTATTGAGAGTCTATAGACTTTATAGACAGAGGCTTATGGACAGTCTATAGACTGTCTAAAAAATTTTGGCAAGGGATGCACCGCGAACAAACTAATACTAACAGTAAAAAAATAGGCACTGCTATAATGACTGCAACAGTAGTTAACTTGGTCGACACCAGAGGGACATATATACTAACGTCGAGATGGACCGTATGTTGCGGAGCTTGAAAGAAACCTCGAAGTTCCACCACCTCGATGAAAAAAAAAAGGCGCATTGATTTTTTATTTTCTTTACTATTTTTGCTGCGAAAGTTTTTTCGGTTATTCGCTCGGTCATTTTCAAGGTCGCGAAGCTCGATCAAGAACACGAGCAAAACCAAAAAAAAAAAAAAAGCCGGCCGAGGAGCCAGTATCATGCCAAAACAGGGCTCAATATTTTGTTCTGAATCCGTTCCCAAGTTCAAAATAGCCTCTCAAGTGGCGAAACAGGCAGAGGCGCCCTCTTGAGTCTCAGCGGTGTAAAGTCGTGGCCGTCGAGCGCTATTCGATTTCAATATGGCACCGTGTCTCCTTCCCAGTCCCCGGCTTACCTCCTCTGCTACCGTTATTTCGCGCTGCGGGGCCTTCACCAGAAACCCAAGCAAGAAGACGACAACCAAAGAATATTCTCTCTTCTTTCGGCAGCGTAAGCTCCACTCCGTCGCGCAGGCGACCGGGCCGCATTTTTGAAAGACGCTACCCGACCCCCGCACGATAAACAGTTGCAAATCGCACCGAGCTGCTGACTGCTTCCCGACTTAAATTCCAATACCGCCGCCGCCGAGCTCGACATGCATGGATGAGTCGTCGCTGCTTGAAACGGGACACGAGTCCACAGGCGAATCACCGGGAACCAGCGGCTGCACGAGCCTCGCGTTGCGGCAGTTCCTTGCATCGAATGCCAAGCCTTCGGTCGAGTGTTAGCTCTGCTGTAAAGCCTGCGCGCGGCGAGGAACGAGCGACCACTGCGCCACCGCGGCTACGCGTATTTTGCGATTGCATTTTTATTTTCATTAGTTGGTCCTTCCCCAGACTTGAACGCTGAAAGTAGCTGCACATCGAATAGGCGTCATCGAGAAGCTAAGCCAACGAGATCGAGTAGATAGTCGTTTTGGCCCGTTGCGTTCAGTGCAGCTGCAAGGTTCTCGGTGTCCGGCAAAAGTGGTCCAGAAAACCTCCGATGACGTCATTAGGAAAGGTAAAAATGGCTGCTCGTTTAGGATTGCGCGAAAGCTTCGCTAGGCTAGGCAAAGCCGCTCTTCGCGTGTCGCTAAATTTGACCTTCCCGAGCCAAAGGTCATGCAACTCGCAGAAGACAGGTTTCTGGTCCCTCCGATAGAGGGCGACACAGGGAGTCATGTTTCACTGCGCCGCCGTCTTGTTTCCATTCAGCACGGGTCAGACACCCGTGCAACAGTACATTCAGCAAAATAGGCTTCTATTTTCGAGTCTAGGCGTTCCCACTGGAGTCAAAAGAGGCACCGGCCTACAGAGTTCCTGAACAGGACTACATCACTGCTCGCAAGAACATCAGGGAGGCCTTGCCACTTCCCCGTAGCCTGGAGTCCTGCACGGAATTAAACGCCAGCCACGCGACGCAGATTCCCGGGACCCGTGCTTGCGCCAACAGCAGTGGGATGCGGTTTCACCTTGCAAACGGCACAGGGTTAACGCGAGGAACGCGAGTTGGGGCCTCCGGCGGGAGAGGGCGCCGCGCTCGCGTTACACGAGCCAACTGCCGCGTCCGCTGCTTTTGGGGCCTCCGCGCTAGAAATTTGCATGTTATCGGAGGGGGGAAGTAATCCGAGACGAGCGGCGGGACGAAGCCATCGACGTCGCGTTGTCGTCGTTTCGGATTCGCCCCGGGACCGTAATACGAAATGTGCGCGCGTGCGAACGCAGCAACCCCAGACGTGTCCTGTTTGCGTGTCTAGCATGTGTGCCTCTTTGCGCGCGTTTTGCTTGGCTGTCGTCGATTGCGCCGAGTGAGGGCGCCACTTGGGAGGCGGAAACAGTCTGTCGGACGGGTCGAGTCGCAGAAAATGCCGACGTCGGCAACGAATACCGCTGTCAGTAGAGTTTTTTTTTTTCTTCTTCCTTGCGATTTCGTTGAGACGTAGAGAATATGAGATGCGCGTTGCGTTTTCGGAGAAGTGCATGCATACGAGGCGCTCGGAAGAACTGGTGGGTTTCAAAGGGAAATCAAGAGGGCAAGTTTATTGAACGTAAAATGTTTAAGTGTGTCAGCGTTAGGCTTAGCATGGATAATAAAAAAATAATAACAATTGTGCACTGACCTATATGATAAGCCTTATTCGCCCTAAAAACTGCCAATAGTTATGAAAACGTGCTTTGTAACTGTGTTCTTTGTACATATATATATTTTTTTATTTTGAGCACTCCATATATCATTGCACACAGCTACAAAGGAGGAAGGAATGTACGACACAACTTGGTTTATCACGTGCCCGCTGTAAACACTGCAACGCAAATTACTAATAAGAGATAACAAACAAGTAATTTCGTGAAGAGTGGCTGCTCCAAAGTTTACTCTGAAAATTTTCAGGATGCACAAATTTTGTCTCACGGCCATGAATGTTGAGGAACCAATAGAGAGAAAGGGATCGCTTTGCGTCTGGCATGGAACGAATTTAAATTAAGTCTGTGCACCATTTGGCCAAGTATGAGTATTTATATGCAGCCAAGGGGCGACCGCAATCGGAGCAGCCGTTGCTTGGTACGCGCGGGTGGGCTCTGCCAAGTTGGAACAAGGGTTAGCCCTAAAAAAAATAACAAACCTCGACCGGCTTTCACCCCTGATGCGAACACCTTAATTTAGGAACCATTGCATAGATAGATAATATACTTTTTATTTAGTATCCATTAAAAAAAACCCTCTCGAACACAGTGGCCGAGACAGTCACTGATTTTATAAAAAGCGTGACTTTTCCTTTTAGTGTTGGCATATGTTTTTTTGAGAAGTGCGTCAGATCAAAACAGTAGCGCAGTCCAAGGAACCCGAAAGACAAGACCTACAGGTTAATCTATCAGTTAAAAGTGTCTAATTATATTGGTACGCGGATGTAGTGGTTGCAAGATCAGTTGTAGAGATATGAAATCAGGAACGATTTTTAGGTGCCAGTGTTTCGTATAAAAAGGTATTATAGTCGCTATACATTCGATACATATTCGAGTTGAAGCAGGCGAAAGCAACGAACAAGGTACTAAATAACATCACACTTCAAACCTTCAATTATCTTGAATCGATTTCAAAATTTACAGGGATTATCATAGATCAACTGTTCGCCTAAATGTTACGCCTGGCGGTAGTTGCATTATTATGTCATCCCAATCTGTGCACAATTTTCCGCTGGGAACTATCAGTCTTTTACGTCTTCGAATCCACTAATCGCATGCCCCCCCCCCTTTCTTTCTCTCTTTCTTTCTTTCTTTCTTTCTTTCTTTCTTTCTTTCTTTCTTTCTTTCTTTCTTTCTTTCTTTCTTTCTTTCTTTCTTTCTTTCTTTCTTCCTTTCTTTCTTTTTTTCTTTCTTTCTTTCTTTCTTTCTTTCTTTCTTTGTTCCGTAACATGAGACGTACAGACCATACGAGAAGTCGGGTACACCGCTAGTCAAAAGTTTATGGAGCACGACATCAGTGAAAATTTTTAATTGTGCACAGTACACTATTAAATCTCAAGCAATACGCCCTGCAGGACAGGAAATCTTTTTTTTTTGCGTCAAAGACACGTTCCATGAACATTTCAAAGCGGTAGAACATGCACAGAACCGGAATATACGACATAACTAAGCGCAATCACTGCGCCACCTTGTGGCGTAATTGAGCGACAGACGCCGGCCGGAGTACGACTGCACATGCAGCCTTCGCATAATTCAAACATTTTCGAACCTAGCATCAAAGGCTAAAAAAAAAAACAATGTCCCTATCTCCTGCTCGTCAGTGCGATCAGTCATTCATTACTGTCTCATTCTACCTCCTCTACCGCGAGCTTCTAATTCACCCTGATTGTTTTTGCATCTTCTCTAAAGAAATTTTACACATTTTTTTATTATTTGCTTCAAGTGAAGAAGCGAGTTTGTGGGAGGAAATATCATTTGGACACAAAGCTACAAAATCGTTGTGAGTGCACGTTAAAAAACCCCAGGTGGTCGAAATTTCCGGAGCCTTTCACTACGGCGTCCCTCATAGCCTGGGTTGCTTTGTGACCAAACCAAACAAAGCTGCAAAATAAAGCTACCTTATTTCACGTAAACATGCTTGTCTCGGCGGAGCTCACGGATAAAAGTTAAAGCTGTAGGCAAGCGATGACCACCACTGGCGCTAAGTACCAGACTGTCGTGCAGCTTAATACAACTGCAAATCACATTCACAGCCTCGGAATACAGCTACCTTGTGTTAAGGTGGAGATCTGGGCAAGTTGGTACATACTAAGAAGCGGTTCTATCCGGGGCAACACACAAGACAAGAGAGAACTGACACCACGAGCGCTATCAACTTAGGTTTATCCTCCTTTACACGAAATACATAAGGAAGGAAGCGGCACAAGATGAAAGGCAAGATAAAATGAGACCCGCAAAGTACATGAAACAGTGAACGCCTTCTCCACGCCGTTACGGATACAAATAATCAATTTCGTTTTCAAGCAATCTAACAGATCGTTTGCGGATGCAACTCTGACCCCTAAGCCTGATAGCCATCGCCTCGAGCACCTCCCTTGCTCTCCGAGATTTTTATTTTTTGATTACGTGTGGGCTGCTCAACAAAGGATAGTCAGCGCTTGTGGTGCCAGTTCTTTCTTGTCTTGCGTGTTGCTCTGTGTAAAACCATTTCACAGCTATCTTCTCTTATATCCTTCTGCGTCGTAAAGCCCAAGTCCTTGGACTCAAGGTTTAGGCATCTTTCCGGGCGTGTCAAGGAGCGGCTGGTCGACAAGTTGCACACTGCGGTTGTCTGGCACGCGGTCCACCTCGAAAAGCATCAGCCTGTTCTCTTCGGGATGCTTCTTCAAGAACGGACCGGGCAGGTAGAGTCTCACTTGCGGTCCTGCCATGGGCCAGTACCGGCCAAGGTTGATTCCGTTTATGTAGGCCACGCCTTTGCCCCATCCCGAGGGGTCTAGAAAGGTGTCCAGCGGCTCCTGCTTGTCCGAAAGTGTGAAGCTGCCCGCGAAAAAGCCCGGAAGCTTGCCGTCGCCCTCCTCACGGACGACGGCCAGAAGCTCTGTGACGTCCTGGCTCCTCGTCAAAGGAACCACGTCCATGGTCCAGTCCGTTATCTGCTCATCGTTCAGCGTCACTCTCTTCACTCCCTAAGGACAAAAATGCGCGCGAGGGGAGCACGTGAAGGCTGTTCGCAAATTAAGTTCCGAAAATAAATGCAAATACTACAAGACAGTACGTGGTGCTGCTTACGAAAGTCTATAAATCTTCTGGAGCAATAGATACAGCTCTTTGAGCACGCTGCGGACCCTAACATATCGTTATTAGCACCGCGCCCATTTGAAGTTTCCTTCTGGTAATTATAAAATCAATTTATATTGACAATATCTATTAAGAAAACAAAGGAGAACTCAAATTTCTAGCTTCTTAGCTAAAGCATTATTTCGCGGTCTGAGAAATAAATAAGGACAATTTAAAAATAATTATTCAACGCAAACCTATTCTTAATGAATTTCATAGTACTGGTAGTAGTAATAGCAGCAGTAGTAGGGATAGTAGCAAGAAACGAACGATAAAGATGTGCTAAAGGTTCGAGTATTAACAGCAGTGCACAAAGTTTTCCCACTTGATAAGCATTAATAAGGAGTAATAACTCTTTCGCATTCACCCAAGCGCAGCCAACGGCTACAAAGGAAAGCTATACAGCTTTCCTAGAAAACTCCCATATTACAAATCTACTTCACCTTGGAGGATTCCCCTAAAAAAACATTTGATTTATAAGCATTACCTTCCAGTAGTAGAAGCACGCTTCTAGAAGTACACTGTGAACATGAATTACCCTATAAGGAAGCAGAAAGGGAGGAAACGGTCCTCTGGATCACTCCCTTGTAGGGCCGGCTAGGCTGCCCAAGCCGCGGGGTAGATTTCGATCGTTGAACATACGGAATACTATACTGTTGGCCTAGGAGGCAGATTCTCAACTGAAATTATAGTAACTTGATGCAGTTAACGATGGAAGGAGTCTTTTAAAACAGATGACGGCATGGAGGTGTCTGCAAGCAGACACTTATGCAAATCCGGTCTTGAATAAATATATATTCCCAGATTTTGAAGATGAGAGCTGCAGAGTTTGCGGGGAGAGGGGTGCCCTGAACCACATAATATGGGAGTGTTTGCATTCCCCAGGCAGGGCAAACAAAATTAATAGTAGGAAAGCCTGGAAGGCCTTGCTGGAAAGCCCAACCCCGGAGCACCAGCTGCTAGCTGTTCGACTGGCTGAAGAGGCAGCCGAGATCCAAGGGATTTCGGCCAGCATCTGAAGCGGATTCCCACCTTCCTTAGGGTGCCTCTCCTCTAGG